>NW_017211355.1:0-1446 GCF_001704415.2 Capra hircus
CACGGTGGCACGTGGACAGCCCTGTGGGAAAGCCTCGTGGAAAGCCTCGTGGGAAAGCCTCGAGGGAAAGCACACATCCCTGATCCACGCAAATGGATGCGGGACACTGCTGCTACCGCTCGGAAGGAAAACGCACGTGCATGCCCCCACTCGAGACGAGGACTGTCTCCCCTGGGGAGACTCCAGAAGTACCCCAAGATCCATGTCACCACTGGAGATGAATCCTCAGGTTCCGGCACCCACTCCACACAAGATCTTAGGCCCCGGCATTGACGGGAGAGGGAATCCCGAGTGGCCCACGAGCAGTTCGCATGGGGCTGGCCTTTCCTGAGGCCACCAGAGGGTGTCCCTGAGGTCCCCATCGTAAGTCGAGAGCACCTGCCGCAACTCGGGAAAATCCAGGAGGTTCTTCCCTCCAGGCGAGATGAGGCCCATTTGCGCTGAGGCGTCTCCAAACTAATCACACCTAAACTCTGGGCTTCCAAAGGGTCCTTCACTCCTCTGGCTGCAACTCAAGAAGTTCCCCGACTTACCCGTCTCCACTCGAGAGGAAGCACGAGAGTCCGCGCCAAATCCAGAAGAGCCCGGTTTCCGCCTCCTAGCTTGAGAGGAGGGATCCATTCCCCTGCGTGGTCGGGAAAGTATTCCCAGCGTTCCCGTCGCATCTCAAGAGGTGGCGCTTTCCACAGGAAAGGTGAGAGGAACTCCAGGGTGGTGCCACCATTCCCAGAGTCCCCCAGATGTCTCAGTCCATTCCAGGGAAACCTGTTTTCCCTGCACTGCCTCGACTTTCAAGGCGAGATGGACTCACACAATGGTGGCACGAGGGACAGCCCTGTGGGAAAAGCCTCATGGAAAGCCTCCTGTGAAAGCTCGAGGGAAAGCCACAGATCCCTTGATGCACCGAAGGGAAGCGTGACACTGCTGCTACAGCTCGGGAGGAAATCGCACGTGCATGCCCTCACTCGAGACGAGGACTGCCTCCCTGGGGATACTCCAGAACTACCCCAAGATTCATGTCAGCACTGGAGAGGAATCCTCAGGTTCCGGCACTGACTCCACATAAGGTTTTAGGCCCCGGCATCGACGTGAGAGGAATCCCGAGAGGACTCTGAGCAACTCGCATGGGGACTGGTCTTTTCCTGAGGCCACCAGAGCGGGTCCCTGAGGTCCCTTTCGCAAGTCGAGAGCACCTGCTGCAACTCGAGAAAATCCAGGAGGTTCTGCTCTCCACACGAGATGTGGCCCATTTCCCCTGAGGCGTCTCGAGGCTAATCACATCTAAACATCTGGAACTTCCAAAAGGGTCCTTCACACCCTTGCTTCAACTCAAGAAGTTCCCCGACATACCCGTCTCCACTCGAGAGGAAGCACAAGAGTCCCGCCCACATCCAGAGGAGCCCCGTTTCCGCCTCCTAGTTCGAGAGGAGGGATCCTTTCCCTGCG
>NW_017211356.1:0-1446 GCF_001704415.2 Capra hircus
ACTTCTTGAGTTGCAGCAAGGGTGTGAAGGACCCTTTGGAAGTTCCAGAGGTTAGGTGTGATTAGCCTCGAGACGCCTCAGCGGAAATGGGCCTCATCTCGCCTGGAGGGAGAACCTCCTGGATTTTCTCGAGTTGCGGCAGGTGCTTTCGACTTACGACGGGGACCTCAGGCGACCCGCTCTGTGGCCTCAGGAAAGGCCAGTCCCCATGCAAGTTGCTCGGGGGGCCTCTCGGGATTCCTCTACCCTCGATGCGGGGCCTAAGATCTTGTGTGGAGTCGGTGCCGGAACCTGAGGATTCCTCTCCAGTGCTGACATGGATCTTGGGGTACTTCTGGAGTCTCCCCAGGGGAGTCAGTCCTCGTCTCGATTGGGGGCATGCACGTGCGCTTTCCTCCCGAGCTGTAGCAGCCGTGTCAGGCTCCCTTCGCGTGGATCAAGGGATCTGTGGCTTTCCCTCCAGGCTATCCACCAGGCTTTCCCACGAGGCTTTCCCACAGGGCTGTCCCACGTGCCACCGTAGTGTGAGTTGATTCTCGGCTGAAAGTCGAGGCAGTGAAGGGAAAACAGGTTTCCCTGGACTGGACTGAGACATCTGGGGGACTCTGGGAATGGTGGCACGACCCTGGAGTTCCTCTCGCCTTTCCTGTGGAGAGCGCCTCCTCTTGAGATGCGACGGGAACGCCGGGAATTCTTTCCCGACCAGGCAGGGAAAGGATCCCTCGTCTCAAGCTATGAGGCGGAAACGGGGCTCCTCTGGATGTGGGCGGGACTCTGGTGTTTCCTCTCGAGTGGAGACGGGTATGTCGGGGAACTTCTTGAGTTGCAGCAAGGGTGTGAATGACACTTTGGAAGTTCCAGAGGGTAGATGTGATTAGCCTCGAGACGCCTCAGCGGAAATGGGCCTCATCTCGCCTGGAGGGTGGAACCTCCTGGATTTTCGGACTTGCGGCAGGTGATCTCGACTTACGACTGGGACCTCAGGGACCCGCTCTGGTGGCCTCAGGAAAGGCCAGTCCCCATGTGAGTTGCTCGGGGCCTCTCGGGATTCCCTTCCGTCGATACCGGGGCTAAGACATTGTGTGGAGTCTGGTCCCGGAACCTGAGGATTCCTCTCTAGTGCTGATGGATCTTCGGGTACTTCTTGGAGTCTCCCCAGAGGAGTCAGTCCTCGTCTCGAGTGGGGGCATGCACGTTCGATTTCCTCCCGAGCTGTAGCAGCAGTGTCACGCTTCCCTTCGCATGGATCAAGGGATCTGTGGCTTTCCCACGAGGCTTTCCCACAGGGCTGTCCCACGTGCCACCGTGGTGTGAGTCGATCCTCGCTTGAAAGTCGAAGGCACTGCAGGGAAAAAGAGGTTTCCCTGGAATGGACTGAGACATCTGGGGACTCTTGGGAATGGTGGCACGACCCTGGAGTTCCTCTCGCCTTTCCTTTGGAGAGAG
>NW_017211357.1:0-1446 GCF_001704415.2 Capra hircus
GGTGTCAGTCGATCCTCGGTTTGAAAGTCGAGGCAGTGCCGGGGAAACAGGCTTCCCTGGAATGGACTGAGACATCTGGGGGACTCTGGGAATGGCTGACACGACCCTGGAGTTCCTCTCGCCTTTCCTGTGGAGAGCGCCCCCTCTTTGATATGTGACGGGAACGCCGGGAATTTTTTCCGAACACGCAGGGAAAGGATCCCTCCTGTCGAGCTTAGGAGGCGGAAACAGGGCTCCTCTGGATGTGGGCGGGACTCTCGTGCTTCCTCTCGAGTGGAGACGGGTATGTCAGGGAACTTCTTGAGTTGCAGCAAGGGTGTGAAGGGCCCTTTGGAAGGTCCAGAGGTTAGGTGTGATTAGCCTCGAGTCGCCTCTGTGGAAATGGGGCTCATCTCGTCTGGAGGGAAGAACCTCCTGGATTTTCTCGAGTTGTGGCAGGTTCTCTCGACTTATGACGGGGACCTCAGGGACTCGCTCTGTGGCCTCAGGAAAGGCCAGTCCCCATGCGAGTGGCTCGGGGCCTCTTGGGATTTCACTCCTATCGATGCCGGGGCCTAAGGCCTTGTGTGGAGTCGGTGCAGGAACCTGAGGATTCCTCTCCTTGCTGACATGGATCTTGGGTACTTCTGGAGTCTCCCAGGGGAGTCAGTCCTCGTCTCGAGTGGGCGCATGCACATGCGCTTACCTCCCGAGCTGTAGCCTGCAGTATTCTCGCTTCCTTCTTGTGGAGTAAGGGATCAGGGGCTTTCCCTCGAGTCTTTCCCACGAGGCTTTCCCACGAGGCTTTCCCAAAGGGCTGTCCCACATGCCACCGTTGTGTGAGTCGATCCTCGGCTGAGAGCCAAGTTAATGCCAGGGAAAGCAGGTTTCCGTGAAATGGACTGAGACATGTGGGGGACTCTGGGGAATGGTGGCACCACCCTGGAGTTCCTCTCTCCTTTCCTGTGGAGAGCGACTCCTCTTGAGACGCTATGGAACGCCGGGAATTCTTCCCGACAACGCAGGGAAAGGATCCCTCCTCTCGAGCTAGGAGACGCGAAAAACGGGGCTCCTCTGGATGTGGGCAGGCTCTCGTGCTTCCTCTCGAGTGGAGACAGGTATGTCAGGCGAACTTCTTGAGTTGCAGCAAGGACGTGAAGGACCCTTTGGAAGTTTTCAGAGGTTAGGTGTGATTAGCCTTGAGATGTCTCAGCGAAATGGGGCCTCATCTCTCCTGGGCGGGAGAACCTTCTGGATTTTCTCGAGTTGCGGCAGGTGCTCTCGACTTACGACGGGGACCTCAGGGACCCGCTCTTGTGGCCCTCAGGAAAGGCCAGTCCCCATGCGTGTTGCTTGGGGGCCTCTCGGGATTCCTCTCCCGTCGATGCCCGGGCCTAAGACCTTGTGTGGAGTCAGTGCCGGAACCTGAGGATTCCTCTCCCAGTGCTGACATGGATCTTGGGGTAC
>NW_017211358.1:0-1443 GCF_001704415.2 Capra hircus
GTTTTGGCCATACATTGACATGAAATCCGCCTCAGGCTTAATGAGCCAACATGACCCCCTCGCCACCCCCACCCACATACATCCCTCTGATCATCCATGCACCCAGCCAAAGAATCTGCATCCTGCACTTGAACATAGACTAGTATTTTCTTACATGACAGTTATACATGTTAATGCCATCTCCAGAAAATCATCCCACCCTCTCCCTCTCCCCTCTGAGTCCAAAAGTCCGTTATACACATCTGTGTCTTTTTTCCTGTCTTGCATACAGGGTCGTCATTGCCATCTTCCTAAAATTCCCATATATATGTGTTAGTAACTGTATTGGTGTTTTTCTTTCTGGCTTACTTCACTCTGTATAATTGGCTCCAGTTTCATCCATCTCATCAGAACTGATTCAAATGAATTCTTTTTAACGGCTGAGTAATACTCCATTGTGTATATGTACCACAGCTTTCTTATCCATTCATCTGCTGATGGACATCTAGGTTGTTTCCATGTCCTGGCTATTATAAACAGTGCTGCGATGAACATTGGGTACATGTGTCTCTTTTCAATTCTGGTTTCCTCTGTGTGTATGCCCAGCAGTGGATTGCTGGGTCATAAGGTAGTTCTATTTGCAATTTTTTTAAGGAATCTCCACACTGTTCTCCATAGTGGCTGTACTAGTTTGCATTCCCACAACAGTGTAGGAGGGTTCCCTTTTCTCCACACCCTCTCCAGCATTTATTGCTTGCAGATTTTTGGATCGCAGCCATTCTGACTGGTGTAAGTGGTACCTCATTGTGGTTTTGATTTGCATTTCTCTAATAATGAGTGATGTTGAGCATCTTTTCATGTGTTTGTTAGCCATCCGTATGTCTTCCTTTGGAGAAATGTCTATTTAGTTCTTTGGCCCATTTTTTGATTGGGTCGTTTATTTTTCTGGAATTGAGCTGCAGAAGTTGCTTGTATATTTTTGAGATTAGTTGTTTGTCAGTTGTTTCATTTGCTATTATTTTCTCCCATTCAGAAGGCTGTCTTTTCACCTTGCTTATATTTTCCTTTGTTGTACAGAAGCTTTTAATTTTAATTAGATCCCATTTGTTTATTTTTGCTTTTTATTTCCAGAATTCTGGGAGGTGATCATAGAGGATCCTGCTGTGATTTATGTCTGAGAGTGTTTTGCCTATGTTCTCCTCTAGGAGTTTTATAGTTTCTGGTCTTACATTTAGATCTTTAATCCATTTTGAGTTTTATTTTTTGTACGGTGTTAGAAAGTGATCTAGTTTCATTCTTTTACAAGTGGTTGACCAGTTTTTCCCAGCACCACTTGTTAAAGAGATTGTCTTTACTCCATTGTATATTCTTGCCTCCTTTGTCAAAGATAAGGTGTCCATATGTGTGTGGATTTATCTCTGGGGCTTTCTATTTTGTTCCATTGATCTATATGTCTGTCTTTGT
>NW_017211359.1:0-1442 GCF_001704415.2 Capra hircus
GGAGCTAAAAGCAAGGCAAGTCTGGGCAAGGCGAGCCCCCGGCCGAGCAGCCTCGCGCCAGAAACTCTGCCAGATCGGGGCTCTGAGCAGAGCCTAGAGCTCTGCCGTACTGGAGGCCCCACTTAGCTCCGTGCAAGCAGGGCTTTCCTCTTGACTGGCTCGGCTGCTCCTCTTCTCCCGAGGAGGCTCGCTACACTGCTGGCTGTGCTCTCGCCTATCAGGCGGGCGCGCAGGGCTCCTCCAGCAGGTCTTGCCTCAGGGGCTGCTTCCCCTGAGTTTGAGGCTGTGGGCGGGAACCCAGACACGCCAGGATAAGGCCCCAACCACCTGCACATGTCTCTGCTGGGGAGGAGAGTGCTAGGGAACCTACGTTCTCACACACTTTCTAGGCACCCACGGAGTCAGCCTCTGGGAGTGTGGGATGCAAAACCCAGCCAGGGGCCCTTGGAACCTGGGTGCTCTCCGTGCGGAGCTTTGTCTGGCGGCCAAGGAACCGCTGAAGGAGCCCTGCTGTTGCCCTTCGCTTCCCTCTGACAGAGCTTTCACTGCTGGAGCCCTTGGCAGTGTGCAAACCCACCAGCCCCTAAGCCCTCCTCAAGGACGCTTGGGACCTAAGTGCAAAGGCAAGGCAGGGGTAGAGCTGAAGCCAGGAAGGCGCCAGTGGCGTTTCGAGCCTCACACAGCCTGCTCCTTCCTGGGGAGGGAGCCTTTAAAGCAAGCAAGTCTGCGCAAGGCCTCGCTATGCAGAGCATCTTGGTGCCAGGAACTCTGCCAGATCGGGCCTCTGAACAGAGCTAGAGATCTGCCGTACTGGAGTCGCACTTAGCTTCGTGTAAGCAGGGATTTCAGCTTGACGGGGACTTGCTGCCCTCCTCTTCCCCCGAGGAGGCTCGCTTCCCTGCTGGCTGTGCACTCGCCTATCAGGCGGGGCGCAGGGCTCCTCCAGCAGGTCTTGCCTCAGGGCTGCTTCCCCTGAGTTGGGGCTGTGGGCAGGAACCCAGACACGCAGGATCAGGCCCCAAACACCTGCACATGTCTCTGCTGGGGAGGAGAGTGCTAGGGAACCTACGTCTGTCATACACTTTCTGGGCACCCAAGGAATCAGCCTCCGTGTGTGCGGGCTGAAAAACCCCAGCCAGGGGCCCTGGGAGCCTGGTGCTCTCCGTGTGGCGCTGAATCTGGCGGCCTAGCAACCGCTGGAGGAGCCCTGCAGTTGCCCTTCCCTTCCTCTGACAGAGCTCTCACTGCTGAAGCCCTTGGCAGTGTGCAACCCACCACCCTAAGCCCCTCCCAACGACGCCTGGCCACCTATGTGCAAAGGCAAGGCAGGATTGGAGCTGAGGCAAGGAAGGCACCAGTGGCGTCTCCCAGGCCTCGCTCAGACAGCTCCTTCCTGGGGAGGCGAGCCTAAAAGCAAGGCAAGTCTGGCAAGGCGAGCCCCC
>NW_017211360.1:0-1442 GCF_001704415.2 Capra hircus
TTTTGCACTAACCATTCAAAATACAGTGTACATATATAACATGTCCACCACTTTCTTTTTCAGGTTAGCCACATGTCCATTGGCCCAGGGCCACTGGTTTTTACCATATTAAGACACTGAATGCAGCTCTATACCGTCACTCTCAACTTTCCTCTAAACACAAATTTTAAGAACTTAAATTTGTTTTTCAGTAAAAACAATTTTGATTTGCGTGTGAGGAATTCAAGTTATTACTTCATAAAGAAGCACATCCTTGCTTGAACTTCTTTTCGAACAATTCCCTTGCAACATAATTGATTTTTCTATTTTAGGAATGTAATTCCTTTGTTTTTAAAGAATCTAAATCCCCACCAATAATGTATATTTACCACACATCCCATGAGTTTGCATCTATAATAGTTCCCTGCATGCATGTGTGATACTCGGTCACTAAGTTTGTGTCTGACTCTTTATGACCCCCCCCATGCACTGTAGTCTGCAAGCACCTCTGTTCATGGAATTCTCCAGGCATACTGGAGCAGATTGCCATTTCCTTCTCCAGGGGATCTTCCCCAGCCGGGATCGAACCCTTCGTCTCCTGCATTAGCAGGCGGATTCTTCCCCACTGAGCCACCTGGGAAGCCACTGGCAGAAACTTGGGATAAGCTCCTTGCCTGACATCTGAATTTTTCTGGTCATCTCCTTCCCCTCAGAGACTAGAAATTACCTGGCAAGTTTTTTTTTTTTTTTCCTACTTCAAAGTAAGTGGAAAACTATCTAATACCATCAGTACATCAAGATCTTTAACACAATAAAAATACCAAGAAGATGGCATTTTAACAGTAGAATTTAGCATTTTCATCCTAAACGTATGACCATTACCTTATATCGACATCTCAATTTGTGTGGATGGGTCCAAGGGAGCTAGGAAAATACTTTAGAACACAAAATATAACCAATGGGTATAATTACTAGGTACCTCAGCCAACTTTTCCGATAAAAGACCTGAAGATTTAAAATTTCCATATTCAACGATGTAAAACAATGTACGCTGACGTGAAATTAGCGATGCTGAAATCAGCTCAGTTTCTCTGTACATCAGTACAGAACTGAATCTCGGAGACTGTTTTGGGTGAAAGAGAAAAGTTTTATTCCTTTGCCAGGCAAGAGGAGACACAACGGGCTCTTGTCTCAAAGTGAAGTCTCTCAGTCGTGTCTGACTCGTTGCGACCCTATGGACTGTAGCCTACCAGGCTCCTCCGTCCATGGGATTTTCCAGGCAAGAATACTGGAGTGGGTTGCCATTTCCTTCTCCAGATCTTCGGATCCAGGGTTGAACCCGGGTCTCCAGCATTGTAGGCCGACACTTTACCGTCTGAGCCACCAGGTAAACTTGTCTCAAAAAACCGTCCCAACCTGGGAAGATTTTGAAAAGGAGTTTTATACTTCTCAAGGGCGTGGTT
>NW_017211361.1:0-1440 GCF_001704415.2 Capra hircus
GATTCCTCTCCAGTGCCGACATGGATCTTGGGGTACTTCTGGAGTCTCCCCAGGGGCGTCAGTCCTCGTCTCCATTGGGGGGCATGCAGGTAGGATTTCCTCCCGAGCTGTAGCAGGAGTGTCACGCATCCCTTTACGTGGATCAAGGGATCTGTGGCTTTCCCTATAGGCTTTCCCACGAGGCTTTCCCACGAGGCTTTCCCACAGGGCTGTCCCACGTGCCACCGTGGTGTGAGTCGATCCTCGGCTTGAAATTCGAGGCAGTGCAGGGAAAACATGGACTGAGACATCTGGGGGACTCTGGGAATGGTGGCACGACCCTGGAGTTCCTCTCGCCTTTCCTGTGGAGAGCGCCTCCTCTTGAGATGCGACGGGAACGCGGGGAATTCTTTCCCCACCACGCAGGGAAAGGATCACTCCTTCGAGCTAGGAGGCGGAAAAGGGCTCCTCTGGATGTGGGCGTACTCTCGTGCTTCATTTTGAGTGGAGACGGGTATGTCGGGGAACTTCTTGAGTTGCAGCAAGTGTGTGAAGGACCTTTGAAAGTTCCAGAGGTTAGATGTGATTAGCCTCGAGATGCCTCAGCGGAAATGGGCCTCATCTGGCCTGGAGGGGAGAACCTCCTGGATTTTCTCGAGTTTCGGCAAGTGCTCTCGACTTATGACGAGGACCTCAGGGACCCGCTCTGTTGCCTCAGGAAAGGCCAGTCCCCATGCGTGTTGCTCGGGGGCCTCTCGGGATCCCTCTCCATCGATGCCGGGCCTAAGACCTTGTGTGGAGTCGGTGCCGGAACCTGAGGATTCCTCTCCAGTGCTGACATGGATCTTGGGGTAATTCTGGTTTCTCCCCACGGGAGTCAGTCCTCGTCTCGAGTGGGCATGCACGTGCACTTTCCTCCCGAACAGTAGCAGCAGTGTCACGCTTCCCTTCGCGTGGATCAAGGGAGCTGTGGCTTTCCCTCGAGGCTTTCCCACGAGGCTTTCCCACAAGGCTTTCCCACAGAGCTGTCCCACGTGCCACCGTGGTGTGAGTCGATACTCGGCTTGAAAGTCGAGGTAGTGCAGGGAAAACAGGTTTCCCTGGAATGGACTGAGACATCTGGTGGTCTCTGTGAATGTGGCACGACCCTGGAGTTCCTCTCGCCTTTCCTGTGGAGAGCGCCTCCTCTTGAGATGAGACGGGAACCCAGGGAATTCTTTCCCGACCACGCAGGGAAAGGATCCCTTCTCTCGATCTAGGAGGCGGAAACAGGGCTCCTCTGGATATTGGCGGGGACTCTCGTGCTTCCTCTCGAGTGGAGACGGTTATGTCGGGGAACTTCTTAGTTGCAGCAGCAATGTGACGGACCCTTTTGAAGTTCCAAATGTTAGATGTGGATTAGCCTAAGAGACACCGCAGTGGAAATGGGTCTCATTTCGCCTGGGAGGGGAGAACCTCCTG
>NW_017211362.1:0-1440 GCF_001704415.2 Capra hircus
GGTCCTTCACACCCTTGCTGCAACTCAAGAATTCCCCGACATACCCGTCTCCACTCGAGAGGAATCACGAGAGTCCCGCCCTCATCCAGAGGAGCCCGTTTCCGCCTCCTAGCTCGAGAGGAGGGATCCTTCCCTGCGTGGTCGGGAAAGAATTCCCGGCATTTCCCGTTCCATCTCAAAGGAGGCGCTCTCCACAGGAAAGGCGAGAGGAACTCCAGGGTCGTGCCACCATTCCAGAATCCCCAGATGTCTCAGTCCATTCCAGGGAAACCTGTTTTCCCTGCACTGCCTCGACTTTCAAGCCGAGGATCGACTCACACCACCGGTGGCACGTGGGCAGCCTTGTGGGAAAGCCTCGTGGGAAAGCTCTGGGAAAACCTCGAGGGAAAGCCACAGATCCCTTGATCCACGCGAAGGGAAGCGTGACACTGCTGCTACAGCTGGGGAGGAAAGCGCACGTGCATGCCCCACTCGAGACGAGGACTGACTCCCACTGGGGAGACTCAGGAATACCCCAAGATCCATGTCAACACTGGAGAGGAATCCTCAGTTCCGGCACCGACTCCACACAAGGTCTTAGGCCCCGGCATCGATGGAGAGGAATACCGAGAGGCCCCCGAGCAACTCGCATGGGACTGGCCTTTCCTGAGGCCACCAGAATCATGTCCCTGAGGTTCCCGTCGTAAGTCGAGAGCACCCTGCCGCAACTCGAGAAAATCCAGGAGGTTCTCCCCTCCAGGCGAGATGAGGCCATTTCCGCTGAGGCTTCTCGAGGCTAATCACACCTAACCTCTGGAACTTTCAAAGGGTCCTTCACACCCTTGCTGCAACTCAAGAAGTTCCCCCACATACCCGTCTCGACTCGAGAGGAAGCACGAGAGTCCCGCCCACATCCAGAGAGCCCCGTTTCCACCTCTAGCTCGAGAGGAGGGTTCTTTCCTGCGTGTTCAGGGAAAGAATTCCTGCCTTCCCATCGCAGCTCAAGAGGGGCGCTCTCTACAGGAAAGGCGAGAGGAACTCCAGGGTCGTGCCACGATTCCCAGAGTCCCCCAGATGTCTCAGTCCACTCCAGGAAACGTGTTTTCCTTGCACTGCCTCGACTTTCAAGCGAGGATGACTCACACCACCGGTGGCACGTTGGACAGCCATTGGGAAAGCCTCGGGAAAGCCTCGTGGGAAAGACTCGGAAAGCACAGATTCCTTCATCCACGCGAAGGAAGCGTGACACTACAGCTACAGCTCGGGAGGAAGCGCACGTGCATGCCCCAACTCGAGACGAGACTGACTCCCTTAGGGAGACTCCAAAAGTACCCCAGCGAACCATGTCAGCACTGGAGTGGAATCCTCCCGCGTTCCTGCACCGACTCTACACAAGGTCTTAGGCCCCAGCCTTCGACGGGAGAGGAATCCCGAGAGGCCCCATGCAACTAGCATGGCGAC
>NW_017211363.1:0-1438 GCF_001704415.2 Capra hircus
CGTGCTTCCTCTCGAGTGGAGACGGGTATGTCGGGAAACTTCTTGAGTTGCAGCAAGGGTGTGAAGGACCCTTTGGAAGTTCCAGATGTTAGATGTGATTAGCCTCGAGACGCCTCAGCGGAAATGGGCCTCATCTCGCCTGGAGGGTAGAACTCCTGCATTTTCTCGAGTTGCGGCAGGTGCTCTCGACTTACGACAGGGACCTCAGGGACCCGCTCTGGTGCCCTCAGGAAAGGCCAGTCCGCATGCGAGTTGCTCGGGGCCTCTCGGGATTCCTCTCCGGTGATGCCGGCCTAAGATCTTGTGTGAGTCGGTGCGGAACCTGAGGATTCCTCTCCAGTGATGACATGGATCTTGGGTACTTCTGAGTCTCCCCAGGTGGTCAGTCCTCATCTCGAGTGAGGGGGCATGCACGTGCGCTTTTCCTCGAGCTGTAGCAGCAGTGTCACGCTTCCCTTCGCGGCATCAAGGATCTGTGGGCTTTCTCTCTTTCCCAGGAGGCTTTCCCCATGAGGCACAGGGCTGTCCACGTGCCCCGTTGGTGTGAGTGGATCCTCGGCTTGAATGTCGAGGCAGTGCAGGGAAAACAGTTTTCCCTGGAATGGACTGAGACATCTGGGCGACTCTGGAAATGGTGGCACGACCCTGGAGTTCCTTCGCGCCTTTCCTGTGGAGAGCGCCTCCTCTTGAGATGCAATGGGAAACGCCGTGAATTCTTTCCCGACCACGCAGGGAAAGTATCCCACCTCTCGAGCTAGGAGGCGGAAACGGGGCTCCTCTGGATGTGGGCGGGACTCTCGTGCTTCCTCTCGAGTGGAGACGGGTATGTCGGGCAACTTCTTGAGTTGCAGCAAGGGTGTGAAGGGCCGTTTGTATGTTCCAGACGTTAGATGTGATTAGCCTCGAGACGCCTCAGCGGAAATCGGCCTCATCTCGCCTGGAGGGGAGAACCTCCTGGATTTTCTTGAGTTGCGGCAGGTGCTCTCGACTTACGACGGGACCTCAGGGACCCGCTCTGGTGGCCTCAGGAAAGGCCACTCCCCTTGCGAGTTGCTTCGGGGCCTCTCGGGATTCCTTTCCCGTCGATGCTAAGGCCTTAGAACCTTGTGTGGAGTCAGTGCCGGAACCTGAGGATTCCTCTCCAGTGCTGACATGGATCTTGGGGTATTTCTGGAGTCTCCCCAGGGGAGTCAGGCCTCGTCTCGAGTAGGGGCTTGCACGTGTGCTTTCCTCCGAGTTGGAGCAGCATTGTGGCGCTTCCCTTTGCGTGGATCAAGGGATCTCTGGCTTTCCCTCGAGGATTTCCACGAGGCTTTCCCACGAGGCTTTTCCACAGGGCTGTCCCACGTGCCACCGTGGTGTGAGTCGATCCTCGGCTTGAAAGTCGACGCAGTGCAGGGAAAACAGGTTTCCTCTGGAATGGATTGAGACATCTGGG
>NW_017211364.1:0-1436 GCF_001704415.2 Capra hircus
TCGACTTACGACGGGGACATCAGGGACCCGCTCTGGTGCCTCAGGAAAGGCCAGTCCCCTTGCGAGTTGCTCGGGACCTCTCGGGTTTCTGGCTCCCGTCGATGCTGGGGCCTAAAACCTTGTGTGGAGTCAGTGCCGGAACCTGAGGATTCCTCTGCAGTGCTGACATGGTCCTTGGGGTACTTCTGGAGTCTCCCCAGGGGAGTCAGTCCTCGTCTCGAGTGGGGACATGCACGTGCCCTTTCCTTCCGAGCTGTAGCAGCAGTGTCGCACTTCCCTTCGCGTGGGCAAGGAATCTGTGGCTTTCCCTCGAGGCTTTTTTCCCACGAGGCTTTCCACAGGGCTGTCCCACGTGCCACTGTGGTGAGAGTCGATCCTTGGATTGAAAGTCGAGGCAGTGCAGGGAAACAGGTTTTCCTGGAATGGACTGAGACATGTGGGGGACTCTGAATGGTGGCACAACCTGGAGTTCCTCTCGCGCTTTTCTGTGGAGAGCGCCTCCTCTTGAAATGCGACAGGAATGCTGGGAATTCTTTCCCGACCACGCAGGGAAAGGATCCCTACTCTCGAGCTAGTAGGCGGAAACGGGTCTCTGCTGGATGTGGGCGGGAATCTCGTGCTTCCTCTCGAGGCGAGACCGGTTTGTCGAGGAACTTCTTGAGTTGGCAGTAAAGGAGTGAAATGACCCTTTGGAAGTTCCAGATGTTAGATGTGATTAGCCTCCAGACGCCTCAGTGGAAATGGGCTCATCTCGCCTGGAGGGGAGAACCTTCTGGATTTTCTCGAGTTGGGCGGCAGGTGCTCTCGACTTACGACTGGGACCTCAGGGACCGCTCTGGTGCCTCAGGAAAGGCCAGTCCCATGCGAGATGCTCGGGGGCTCTCGGGATTCCCTCTCCCGTCGAAGCCGGAGCCTAAGACCTTGTGTGGAATCGGTGCCGGAACCTGAGTATTCCTCTCCAGTGCTGACATGGATCTTGGGGTACTTCTGGAGTCTCCCCAGGGGAGTCAGTCCTCGTCTCGAGTGGGGCATGCAGGTGCGCTTTCCTCCCGAGCTGTAACAGCAGTGTCGCGCTTCCCTTGGCGTGGATCAAGGGATCTGGGGCTTTCCCTCGAGGCTTTCCACGAGGTTTTCCCACGAGGCTTTCCACAGGGCTGTCCCACGTGCCACTTGGTGTGCGTCGATCCTCGACTTGAAAGTCGAGGCAGTGCAGGGAAAACAGTTTCCCTGGAATGGACTGAGACTTCTGCAGGACTCTGGGAATATTGACATGACACTGGAGTTCGTCTCGACTTTCCTGTGGAGAGGCGCCTCCTCTTGAGATGCGAGCGGAACGCCGGGAATTTTTTTCCGACCAGGCAGGGAAAGGATCCCTCCTCTCGAGCTAGGAGGCGGAAAACGGGTCTCCGCTGGATGTGGGCGGACTCTCGTGCTTC
>NW_017211365.1:0-17656 GCF_001704415.2 Capra hircus
CCAGCTCTGAGTGCACTAAAGTCAAGATTTTGTGTAAGGAGAGAACTAATTGATCCCTCTGTTGACAACTTATCTTTCCTTTAAACAGAGGCAGCCCATAAATTTCAAAGTACAGTAACTGTGAGGTATGAAAGTTGTCCACGAAACTCGAGCTAAGTGTGAAAGAATTAAGTAGTAATTAACTTATTCATATTAAGTGACTTCAGACAGGCATATTAGGGACTTCCCCTATAGCTCAGATGATAAAGAATCTGCCTGTAATGCAGGAGACCTGGGTTCGATCCCTGTGTCAGGAAGGTCCCCTGGAGAAAGAAATGGCAATCCACTCCAGTATTCTTGCCTGGAGAATCCCACGGACAGAGGAGCCTGGTGGACTGCAGTCCATGGGGTCACAGAGAGTTGGACACAACTAAGTGACTCACACACACACACACATATACACACACACACACACACACACACACAAGCTGTTTTCTCTGGACAACAATGTGTCATGACAAATATGAAAAAAAAATAGTATCTCCAAAAGATTAAACTGTACTTAGTCATTTTTCACTGGGAGAAGGCAATGGCACCTCACTCCAGTACTCTTGCCTGGAAAAATCCCATGGATGGAGAAGCCTGGTGGGCTGCGGTCGCATGGGGACTCGAAGAATTGGACACGACTGAGTGACTTCACTTTCACTTTTCACTTTCATGCATTGGAGAAGATAACGGCAAACCCACTCCAGTGTTCTTGTCTGGAGAATCCCAGGGACGGCGGGAGCCTGTGGGCTGCCATCTATGGGGTCGCACAGAGTCGGACACGACTGGAGCGACGAGCAGCAGCAGCAGCAGCAGCAGCAGTCATTTTCACAGATTAAGATGAATTTAGAATTCTGTTTCTAGATTTCAAGTTCTTTTGTGAAATTATTTCTTTGATACTGCCACAAAAGTCTCACCTCATTATGTGAGACGTTTTGAGTATGCAACGTACATAGTATTTTGCTAGTAAAAGATGTGGGTGTGTGCTTAGTCACTCAAGTCATGCCTGACTGTTTGCAGCCCCCTCCAGGAGATCTTCCCAACCCAGGGATTGAACTCAGGTCTCCTGCATTGCAGGCAGATTCTTTACCATCTGAGCTACCAGGGCCCAAAAGATGTGGGTACTTCCCATTAAAAATACTGTTTTCCCCTCTTCTTCTTCTTTTTAATTTTTCTTTTGTCTATTGGTTGCAGAAACTGCTTTTGCACCTTCCGGAGAAATCATTCACAAACAATTCACCAATTATTTTTGGGAAATGAAAAAAAATTATTTACGTGTAAAATTTTAATAGCAAATTTCACCAAAAAAGTGTACAACATACTCCTTCAAAAAGTAATAGGCTGTTATTATTCCACCAAGTTCAAGAAATAGTATCTTGCCAGTCACATAAAACTGTTTGCCTTTTCATACAAAGTAAAATTATCACATTATTCAAAATTATTGGGAAATAAACCTTATTATACACAGACATCTGAAAAGTGGTTTAACATAGAATTTGATAATCCTAGCAAACAAGAAGATCAAAATATTTTTTTCTACTTCAGTTCAGTTGCTCACTCATGTCTGACTCTTTGCGACCCCATGAATCGAAGCACACCATGCTTCCCTGTCCATCACCAACTCCTGGAGCCACCAAATCCATGTCCATCAAGTCGGTGATGCCATCCAGCCATCTTATCCTCTGTTGTCCCCTTCTCCGCCTGCCCCAATCCTTCCCAGCACCAGGGTCTTTTCCAATGAGTCAACTCTTTTGCATGAGGTGGCCAAAATATTGGAGTGTCAGCTTCAACATCAGTCCTTCCAATGAACACCCAGGACTGATCTCCTTTAGGATGGACTGGTTGGATCTCCAGGGGACTCTCAAGAGTCTTCTCCAACACCACAGTTCAAAAGCATCAATTCTTCAGCTCTCAGCTTTCTTCACAGTCCAATTCTCACATCCATACATGACCACTGGAAAAACCATAGCCTTGACTAGACAGACCTTTGTCGGCAAAGTAATGTCTCTGCTTTTGAATATGCTATCTAGGTTGGTCATAACTTTCCTTCCAAAGAGTAAGCATCTTTTAATTTTCTACTTAGAGGAATATAAACTAATTTTTACATTATCACAGGGTCAAATATATAGAGTTGAAGAAAATCAACTACTAAAGATCTAAAAAATTTAAGGTGTTTAAGACATTCAGAAAGCAGGCCATGTAAGAAATCATACATTATTGTTTATTTATGTGTATTACCTACAGAGCCATTACTCACCAAATTAACATATGTATATGGCTAAATATACATATACAAACACTCATATATATGAATATATACATATATGGTGATAATTTAAACTATCAGATTATATAAGTAAAACTATTGAGAAAAAGGAGCACACATTCACTTCATAATTTTTTGTGGTATGAGATAATGGGGAAAATCTCACCCAAGTATGAGGTGAAATAGAGGCATAGTGAGTAAATTATAAACAAGTTTAGCTATTTGTATGTTTTTAAAATACGCAGAGGTAGTAAAAATACATCAATATGTATATTTTATATCTAATCAGACTGTTGATACTTGATGTTTATTTTTAGCCTCAATATAGAAAATATTTATTGGATTTTGATGCATATCATGTTGTATTAAGAGTAAAGAATATTTGATTCAAAAAGTTCATCATCTGAAAAAATTTTATCTTGTCTGTTTATGTTCAACAGCCAGATTGTAACGAGTATGTGGATCAACCAGATATTTGCACAAAAGAAGTAGATCCAGTCTGTGCAACCGATGGCCAAACATACAGCAATAAATGCATTTTCTGCACTAAAAAGCTGTAAGAGCACAAGACTCAATATCGCCTCTTCCAAAATAATGAACAAACAATCAGAAAGTAATAGGAACATCCATGTCTCTGATAGTCAAGGCACAATATACATGGAAAACAATTGTTCTTTCTTGTGAAAGCCACAGAAACACACTGGTACCTTTCCCTGAAGTCATATTCCTAAAAGTAGTTTTATTTGACCTTGAAGTATATCCCTGCTGGATATTATCCACAAGCATAAACCAATTACATTAATTTGATTTAATTACTATCACCTACTGTTGGCAATCTGGTCACCAATATAAAGTAATTCTTTTTTTTTTTTTTTAGTTTTTTATTTTTTTAATTTTAAAATCTTTAATTCTTACATGCGTTCCCAAACATGAACCCCCCTCCCACCTCCCTCCCCATAATATGTCTCTGGGTCATCCCCATGCACCAGCCCCAAGCATGCTGTATCCTGCGTCAGACATAGACTGGCGATTCAATTCTTACATGATAGTATACATGATAGAATGCCATTCTCCCCAAATCATCCCACCCTCTCCCTCTCCCTCTGAGTCCAGAGGCTGAAGTTAAGCTCCAAGCTACAGAAAGCATAACTGAGCAAGAAACGCTATCAACTTCAGAAATTTTAATCCATCACAATTGGCAATTTATATCAGGAAAGAGCTCCTCTGATGGTCCACTTTGTCCTCTGAACTCCATGACAAGACTCCAAACTTTCCTCAGAGAGTAGGCAGTCTAGGACACTTCTGCCCAAACCTCCCGACCTGCCTCCTTTCCCCTGAGGGAATTCCCAGTTTGAAGGTTCAGCCAGTCATCCTACTTCCTGCCTCCTTTTCTCTCACTGGTGTTTCCTCTCACTGAATGCCCAGATGGGCTTCTATTTCTAGAAACCAGGAAAACAGTCTCTAACTCTCCTCCTGAGGTCTGGGCAGTTTCCCAGGTTGAGTCAGGAGGGAGCCCGTAGGAAGAGTCAAATAGCCCCAGGGGATCAGAAGGACCTGAGCAGGGTAGGGAGGATGGGAGGGCCCCCGCTGGCTTGTGGAAGGGAGCATAGCCCTCCTAGCTCTCTCTCAGTCAGATTCTCCTCACAGAGAAGCACTTAGTGCAATACTTAGGCAATTTAAAATATTTTTCAAAAATAATTTTCTCTCTTTTTCTTTCTTTACAGAAAAAATAGTGGAAGTATTGGTTTTAGTCATTGGGGTTGTTGCTGACTCTGCCTCAGCTACACATTCCTATGGCTTTTATTGCAATCCTATTTTGCTATGGATTCTACCAATCAATTAGTCTTCTCAGTCAAGGCTTTTAAATTCTTAGATGACCAGACTAAGCCTTCAGTAGTACACAAAACAGAATATACATTGTTGGAGAATTTTTCAACTCTAAGAACCCCTCAATGAAGGATTTCCATTTTCTTTCTTCAATTATACATTGATAGTTGAAAACCTATCTTAATTGTGTGTTTGAGAATAGAAAATCTTATGGGATTTGTAATCATGAATATTGAATATTTCAATCAATAAAATGTTAAATAGCACTCACTTTATTAAAATACCCTTTCTTGTTTTTTTGGTTGCATTATTGGATTATAGCACACAAATACTTCTGGTAACTATCATTAAGGAAATAGTCTCAAAAGTCAATAAAAATCCATTACTTGGGAGTTTATTAAAAGTTCAGACAGCTGGACTTCTCTTTATTCTAAAAGGTCAAAACCCTTTAGAAGAGGAATCTGGGGGCTTGAATTCTCACAAATACTCCACATCAATCTTCTGATCAAAAATGTTAACCAGGATAGACTTAAATTATAAAACAAAAGACATATCTATTAACCTAACTGAATGAAGTGCAAAAACTATTCAAAGATATATGATTTCTGAAGTTTGGGAGAAAAAAATCTGTTATTTTCTCTCTCATAAAGCATCAAGAGACAGTTCAGTGATCCTGGCAGGCCAGGAAACTCTGCTTTTACTGATCTAGGATATTCATTTATAGTCCAGTCTGATGCTCTATTATTTCTCTTTACCTCTCAACCAACAAGAAACTGAGTGAAATCTGATCAGTCAAAACCTCATTTAAAGCTTGGTTATAATGGCAATAATGCAGACTACTAGAAAGCAAGTTTCAAACTGCTACAAATGTGGTATCAGACCTGCTCTCCCTTTCAGTAAACATTTTCACCTCTAAGAGATAATCTAAATGGGAGTTACTTTCATTTACCTTCCTTAGTATTAATTCTTAATGAAAGTATCCATTAAGTACAAATATGGAGCCACATTATGAAAATGCATTCAACTACTTCCATGGCCTTTTTTTTCATTATAAAAACATGGTTCAGTGAATGCTGGTAAATTCATGCGTGCATTCTTTTACTTTGCAAGAGCACTTTAAAAATTTAATTGAATACTGATTTACAATATTCTGTTAGCTTCAGGTGTACAGTAAAGTGATTCAGCTATATATGTATGTATACATATATGTATGTGTGTAAGCACATATGTATATATATGCATGTGTGCACACGTGTGCACTCACACACACACATACACGCACTCTTTTTCAGATTCTTTCCATTCTAGACTATTACACATTAAGTATAGTTCCCCGTGCTATATGGTAGGTCTTTGTTGCTCACCTATTTTATACATAGGAAGTATTATGCTGTGCTTAGTTGCTCAGTTGTGTCTGACTCTTTGCAACCCCAAAGACTGTAGCCTGGCAGGCTCCTCCGTCTATGGGGATTCTCCAGGCAAGAATACTGGAGTGCATTGCCATGTCCTCCTCCAGGGGATCTTCCCAACCCAGAGATTGAACTCAGGTCTCCCGCATTGCATACAGATTCTTTAATGTCTGAGTCACCAGGGAAGCCCCTATACAGTACTGTGTATTTGTTAATCCCAAACTCTTTAATTTATCCCTCCTGACTTTCCCCATTGGCTAACCATAAATTTGTTTTCTACATCTGTCAGTATATTTCTGTTTTGGAAATGAGCTCATTTATATTATTTTGTTTCAGATTCTACATATAAGCAACATCAGGCTTACTCCAATTAGTATGACAATCTTTAGGTCCATCGTTTTGCTTCAGATGTTATTTATTTCACTCTTTTTTAATGGCTGAATAATTTTCCACTGTGTGTGTCTACGTATGTGTATATATACCACATCTTCTTTATCCGTTCATCTGCTGATATCCGTTCATCTTCCATGTTTTTGGCTATTTTAAGTAGTGTGGCTGTCACACAGAGTCGGACACGACTGAAGTGACTTAGCAGCAGCAGCAATCACTGAGTGCATGTATTTGAATTAGAGTTTTCCATGGATGTATGCCCAGGAGAGGGAATCTTGGATCATATGGCATCTCTATTTCTAGTTTTCTAAGGAATATCATACTATTCTCCATAATGGTTGTAGCAATTTACATTCCCACCAACAGTGCCCCTTTTTTTTTCACACCTTCTCCAGCATTTATTTGTAGACATTTTGATGATTGCCATTCTGACTGCTATGAGGTGGTACCTCATTGTAGTTTTGATTCACATTTCTCTATAATTATTGATGTTGAGTAACTTTTCATTTCCTGTTGGCCATCTGTATGGCTTCTCTGGAGAAATTTCTAGTTGGGGCATCTGCTAATTGTTTGATTGAGTTGTTTTTGATATTAAGCTGCATGAGCTGTTTATATATTTTGGAAACTAATTGCCTCTTGGTCACGTGGTTTGCAATATTTTCTTTCATTCTGCAGGTTTTATGTTTTGTTTCTGGTTTCCTTTGCTGTGCAAAGTCTTTTAAGTTTAATTAGGTTCCATTTGTTTATTTTTGTTTTTATTTCCATTACTCTATAAGATGGATCCAAAAAGATACTTTTGGGATTTACATTGAAGAGTGTTCTGCCTATTTTTCCTTCTAGGAGTTTTATAGTATCCTATCTTACATGAAAAGATGCTTACTCCTTGGGAGGAAAGTTATGACCAACCTAGATAGCATATTAAAAAGCAGAGACATTACTTTGCCAACAAAGGTCTGTCTAGCCAAGGCTATGGTTTTTCCAGTGGTCATGTATGGATGTGAGAATTGGACTGTGAAGAAAGCTGAGTGCCAAAGAATTGATGCTTTTGAACTGTGGTGTTGGAGAAGACTCTTGAGAGTCCCTTGGACTGCAAGGAGATCTAACCAGTCCATCCTAAAGGAGATCAGTCCTGGGTGTTCATTGGAAAGACTGATTTTGAAGCTGAAACTCCAATACTTTGGCCACCTCATGCAAAGAGTTGACTCATTGGAAAAGACCCCGCTCGGAGGGATTGGGAGCAGGAAGAGAAGGGAACGACAGAGGATGAGATGGCTGGATGGCATCACCAACTCAATGGACATGAGTTTGGGTAAACTCCAGGAGTTGTTGATAGACAGGGAGGCCTGGCATGCTGCGATGCATGGGGTCTCAAAGAGTCGGACACGACTGAGTGACTGAACTGAACTGATCTTACAATTAAGTCTTTAATCCATTTTGATTTTAGTTTTGTATATGGAGTTAGAAAATGTTCTTATTTTATTCTTTTATATGCTGCTGTCCAGTTTTCCAAGAATCACTTATAGAAGAGACTGTCTTTTCTCCATTGTATGTTCTTGCCTCCTTTGTTATAGATTAATTAACCATAGGTGTATGGATTTATTTCTGGGATTCTATCCTGTTTCATTGAGCTGTATTTCTGTTTTTGTTCTAGTACCATACTGTTTTGATTTCCATAGCTTTGTAGTATAGTCTGAAGTCAGGGAGTCTGATTCTTCCAACTCTATTTTTCTTTCTCATGATTGCTTTGGCTATTCAGGACTTCAAAGGAAAATGCTGTGGGGATTTCTTCTACCAATGTCAGACCCCCATCTAGGAAATCTTCAGTGGGGCTCAGAACTTTCTCTCTGTAGAAGAACTGTGATATAATACTTCTCCACTTTGTAGGTGGCCTACTGCTGGGTATGAGATCTGATTATACTGTGAGTGTGCTCCTTCTATCACCTAGTGGTGGTTTCTTCTTTATGTCTTTGGATGCAGAGTATCTGCAGATATTTGTATGTCCTCCTGCAGGTGTATACTTGGGAAAATGAAACTCTGCAAATCATCTAATAATGTATGTGGCTTTTTGTCCTAAAACACATAGCTGGCGTGTTTGCTCTTGGAGCTCCAAGGCATCAGGGGGCACAGGGCAGGAACTAAAACAGATTTAGTCAACCTTCTGCAGCAGCTTCCCTCTCATTTCAGACACTGGGCTCTTTTTACTCGAGAGCAGAAAATGATAGTGACTCAGCTTTCTTTGACTTCTTTTTTTTTTTTAATATAATTGTGGAGTCTTTCAGACTACACTTTTGTCTAAGATCAAGGGAGGTGTTGGCCACCCAGTGTTCACCCAAAGTAAATGCAGCACTATTTACAACAGCCATGGAAGCAACTAAATGTGCATTGAAAGATGACTGGATAAAGAAGATGTATTATATATCAGGAGCTTCCCTGGTAGCTCAGATGGTGGAAAGTCTTCCTGCAAGGTGGGAGACCTGGGTGCAATCCCTGGGTTGGGAAGAACCCCTGGAGAAGGAAATGGCAACCCACTTCAGTATTCTTGCCTGGAAAATCCCATGGGCAGAGGAACCTGGTGGGCTACAGTCTATGGGGTTGCAAAGAGTTGGACCTGATTGAGTGACTAACACTAACGCTATCTGTTTTGGTAGGTTCCAGTCTTTTTTACTGATGGTTGTTCAACAGTTAGTTGTGATTTCAGTGTGCCCATGACAGGGATTGCACTCAAGGTTCCACTCTACCATCTTGCCTCCCATTTCCCTATAATTATTGTAATTAATTTTTCTTTTTGCTTTTATTCAATATATTATTAACAAGAAACCCTACTATGTGTCAGACCCTGTATAATGATAGGGAAAAGGTGGTAAGCAAAAGCAAATAATGTAACTGGTCTCTAGGAAGGTTTAGTGTATTGATGGAAGTTAGTATCCATAAGTGAATGGAAATTCTACCAGATTGCATGACTGTTTTCCACATGAGCTTTGTGAATCAGCTTCTTACATTCCACATCATATGGGGGTCTTCAAAGATCATGTTGGATAGACATCAGATCCATAATTGATCCATAATTTAAGTAAGACACTAGAAATTTAACAATATCTAAAATCTGACATTTGATAAAGAAAACAGAGCTTTTGAAATTGAGATAAAATTCATAAAATTTTAATTGTCCCATTTTAAAGCAAATTATCTGTTTTTAAAGTATATGTTTATTCACAGTTTTGTGCAACTATCACCACTATCTGATTACAGAACATTTCCATCATCTCACTCATTCCAAGTAAAAACAAACAAATCAACTCAGGAATTTTCCAATACCCCATCTATAATTCCTGGCAACCACTAATCTATACCTGGTCTCTCTGCCTATTTTGGACATTACATATCAATGGAATCACATAACACGTGTGATTTTCATATAAATGGAATATATAGGTCTATATCTATATAGCAATACCTTATTTTATTGCATTTTGCTTTATTGTGCTCACAGATACTGTTTTCAACAAAGTGAGGGTCTGTGGCAACCCCATGTGAACAAGTGTATCAGTGCCATTTTCCCAACAGCTTTGCTCACCTTATGTCCCTGTGTCACATTTCTGTAATCCTGCAATGGTTCACACTTTTTCATTATTGTTATATTTGCTATACTGATCTGCGATAAGTGGTCTTTGATGTTACTATGATGACTCTTTGAAGAATCAGATAATTTTTAAGTAATAAAGAATTTGTAAATTAAGGAATGTACATTTTTTAAGACACGATGCTATTCCACATTTAGCAACATTACAATGTAACATAACTTTTATATGAACTGGGAAAGCAAAATTTAATATCAGTCACTTTACTGAAATATTTTTTCCATTGGTGGTCTGGAATCAAACCAACAATATCTTCAAAGTATACCAGTATATCTATACATATATAAGGTAGATTGTCTTTTGCGAATACTTCCTTTCAATTAGCATAAGATTTTCAAGGTTCATCCACGTTGTAGCATGCTATCACATTTCTTTGCTTTTCATGACTAAATATTCCATCTTGTAGATACATCACATTTATTTTATCCACTTATCTGTGGACTGTATCTCCTTGTTGGCTATAATGAAGAATGCAGCTATTAACATTCTTACACAAGCATTGGTGTGATCATACATTTTCACATCTCTATACACACATAAGAGTAGAATTTCATATAATAACTCAATCTGTAATGTTTTTGGAGGAAATGGTCAAATTTTCCCACAGTGAATGCATCATTTACATTCCCACTAGGGCTGTATGAGGGTTCTATTTCTCCATACTCTCATACAAATTCACAAATATGCTTTAGTT
The DNA here is from genome assembly GCF_001704415.2 of Capra hircus. NCBI lineage: Eukaryota > Metazoa > Chordata > Mammalia > Artiodactyla > Bovidae > Capra > Capra hircus. Next base: position 10,249 of record NW_017211365.1, read on the forward strand.
TTTAAAAATTACATTTATCCTAGTAGTATGTTAGCTGCTCAGTCATGTCTGACTCTTTGCAACCCCCGTGGACTGGGGCCTGCCAGGTTCCTCTGTCCACGGAATTCTCTAGGCAAGAATACTGGAGTGGGTTGCCATTTCCATCTCCAGGAGATCTTCCTGACCCAAGGATCAAACCAAGTCCCCCACGTTGCAGGAAGAGTCTTTACCATTTGAGCCACCAGGGAAGCCCTACATTTATCCTAGTGGGTGTAAACTAGTATTTCATTGTGGCTTGATTTACATTTCCCTCATGAGTAACTATTAACATTTTTTCAGGTGCTCATTGGCCATTTGCACAAGTTCTCTGGAGAAAGTCTATTCAAATTCTTTGCCTCTTTACAAAAATTAGGTTCTTTTTGATTTGGTAGTGTTCTTTATATAATATGGACTTCCCTGGTGGCTCAGAGGTTAAAGTGTCTGCCTGGAATGCAGGAGACCCGGGTTCGATCCCTGGGTTGGGAAGATCTCCTGGAGAAGGAAATGGCAACCTAGGTTAGGTCCTTTGTTGTTGTTCTTTAGTCTCTAAGTCATGTCCAACTCTTTGAGACCCCATGGATTGCAGCATGCCAGGCTTCCCTATCCTTCGCTGTCTGCCAGAGTTTGCTCAAACTCACATGCATTGAGCTGGTGATGCCATCCAACCATCTCAATCCTCTGTTTTCCCCTTCTCCTCTTGCTCTCAATCTTTCCCATTGTCAAGGTCCTTTCCAGTGAGTCATCTGTTCACATCAGGTGGCCAAAGTATAGCTTCAGCATCAGTCCTTCCAATGATATTCAAGGTTGATTTCCTGAGGATTGACTGGTATTTAATCTTCTGTTGTCCAAGGAACTCTTAAGAGTCTTCTCCAGCACCACAGTTCAAAACCATCAGTTCTTTGGAGCGCACCCTTCTTTATGGTCCAACTTTCACATCCATACTGGAAAAACCATAGCTTTGACTTTACAGACTTTTGTAGGCAAAGTGATTTCTCTGCTTTTGAATATGCTCTCTAGGTTTGTCATAGCTTTTCTTCCAAGGATCAAGTGTCTTTTAATTTCCTGGCTTTCGTCACCATCTGAAGTGACTTTGGAGCCCAAGAAAATAAAATCTGTAACTGTTTCTACTTTTTCCCCTTCTATTTGCAACAAAGTAATGTCATGATCTTAGTTTTTTAGATATTTAACTTGCAAATATTTTCTTCCATGTTTGGGTTGTCTTTTGTTCTTTATAGTATTCTTTGCTGCAATTTTAAAAAAACTTTAGTGAATTTAAATTTGCTTCTTTTGTTTCTGTTGCTGCCTGTGTTTTTCATATTATACATAAGAAATTGCTTCCTAATCCAAGATTATGAAGATTTATCCTACATTTTCTTCTAAGAGTATCATAGTATTAGTACCTACACTTATATCTCTGATCCATTTTTGAGTTAATTTTGTATATGGTGAGAATTATGGGTACAATGTTCTACTTTTGCATGTGAAAATCCAGCTGTCACAGGACAATAAGTTGAAAAGAATACTGCTTTGCATTTTAATTTTCTGAGAAAAAAAATTAGTCAGAAATCAGAAAAAAAAAGTCTGTCAAAAATCAATTGATTAATCAAAAGAGTGCAGTACTAGAAAAGAATAGATAAATGAAACAGAATGGAGAGCCCAGAAATAGCCTCCATAAATAAAGTTGGCTGGTCTTTGCCAGAGAAGGATAGGCAATGCAATAGGGCAAAGATTGTTCTCTCAACAAATGGTGTTGGAACAACTGAACATCTACATGCAAAAACATTAATCTAGACACAGACCTTACACCCTTTCAAAAAGTGAACTCAAAATGTATCACAGATCTAAGTATAAAATGCAAAACTGTAAAACTTCTAAAAGATAACATAGGAAAAACATAAATGACCCTGGGTATGGTGATGGCTTTTTAGATAAAATACCAAAGCCTTGACCCATGAAAGAAATAACTGACAAATTGGACTTCATTAAAATTAAAAATTCCGTTCTGTGAAAGATAATATTAAGAGAATGAAAACACAAGCCACAGACTTGGAGAAAGATTTGCAAAAGATCCATCTGATAAAGGACTGTTATCTAAGATATACAAAGAACATTTAAATCTCAATGATAAGAAAACAAACAACCCTAAAACTGCCATACTACCCAAAACAATCTACACAGTTAATGTAATTCCTATCAAATTATCCATGACTTTTTTCACAGAACTAGCACAAATCATCCAAAAATTTATATGGAACCACAAAAGAAAGAGAATTGGTAAAGTAATTCTGAGGAAAAAGACTAAAGATGAAAGCATAACCCTCCCAGACTTCAGACAATACTACAAAGTTAGAGTAATCAAAACAGCATGGTATTGGCACAAACACGGGCATGTAGATTGGTGGAGCGGAGCAGAGCATAGAGCCCAGAAGTTAACTCAACATTTACAGTCTTCCCTGGTGGCTCGGAGGGTAAAGCGTCTGCCCACAGTACAGGAGACCTGAGTTTGATTCCTGGGTCAGGAAGATCCCCTGGAGAAGGAAATGGCAACCCACTCCAGTACTCTTGCCTGGAAAATCCCATGGACAGAGAAGCCTGGTAGGCTACAGTTCATGGGGTCGCAAACCGTTGGACATGACTGAGCGACTTCACTTTCTTTCACTTTATGACAAAAAGAGCCAAGAATAGACAATGGAAAGAAGACAGTCTCTTCCCCAAGTGGTGCTAGGAAAGCAGGATGGCCATATATCAATCAATGAATTGGAACACTCCCTCACACCAGATGGAAAAATAAACTCAAAATGCTTTAAAGACTAAAACTAGGACATGCCACTGTAAAACTCCTAGAAGAGAACACAGGCAAAACATTCTATGACATAAATCAGCAAAACCTATGTGTGTATGGAATAGGAAGTCAGAGTGAAAGTCGCCCACTCGTGTCCAACTCTTTATGACCCCATGAAATTCTCCAGGCCAGAATACTGGAGTGGGATCTTCTCCAGGGGATCTTTCCAACCCAGGGATCAAACCCAGGTTTCTCACACTGCAGGCAAATTTTTTACCAGCTGAGCCACACAGGAAGCCCAAGAATACTGGAGTGGGTAGCGTATCCCTACTCAAGTGGATTTTCCCAACCCAGGAGTCAAACCAGGGTCTCCTGCATTGCAGGTGGATTCTTTACCAACTGAGCTATCAGGGAAGGGGGAAGATATTTGTAAATGATAAGGGCTTATTTTCCAAAATATACAAACAGCTTATATAACTAATATTTAAAAAAGAAAAAGAAAAACCTAGTCAAAAGTGGGTAGAAGACTTGAATAGACATTTATCCAAAGAAGACATACAGATGGCTAACAGGCACATGAAAAGATGCTTCACATCACTAATTATTAGAGAAATGCAATTCAAAGCCACTGGTATCATATCATACTGGAAAGAATGGCCATCATCAAAAATTCTGCAATAGTAAAATTTAGAGTGGATGTGGAGAAAAGGAAACTTCATACACTGTTGGTTAGTGTGTAAACTGGTTCAGGCTTTATGGAAAAAAGTATGGAGGTTCCTTCTAAAAATACAGCTACCATATGATCCAGGAATCCCACTCCTGGGCATAAATTTGGAAAATATGAAAAGTCTAACCTGAAAAGATACACACACCCCAGTATTTACAATAGCCAAAACATGGAAGCAACCTAAGGGTCCATCAACAAATAAATGAATATAGAAAATTATACACACACACACACACACGTGCATATATATACATATATACATACACACACCCAAATATACAAACAGAATAATACTGAACATAAAAAAAGAATGAAATACTGCCATTTGCCAGCAACATGAAGGGACCTGGGGTTATTATACTGAGTTCACTCAGACAGAAATATAAATACTATATGATACCATTTATATGTGAAATAAAATAATAATAATAATTAACTTATTTACAATACAGAAACAGGCTTACAGACATAGAAATCAGACTTATGGTTACCAAAGAGGAAAGGAGTAGGGAGGAATAAACTAGAAGACTGGGGTTGACAGATACACATCACTATATATAAAATAGATAAGCAACAAGCATTTACTCTAGAGCACAGAGAGAACTATTTTAGTACCTTGTGATAACTTATAATGGAATACTCTGAAAAAGAAAAAAAAATATATATATATGAATCATTTTGCTATACACCTAAAACTAATACAACAGTGGAAATCAATTATACTTCAATAAAAAAGAAAATGAACAATCTGATTGAAAAATGGGCCAAAGACCTTAACACTTCATCAAAGAGGAGATACAGATGGCAAGTAAGCACATGAAGAGATGCTTTACATTCATATATGTCATCAGAGAAATTCAAATTAAAAAAAAAAAAAGAATGAGATACCACTGCACATCTAAGACAATGGCTAAAATCTGGAACGTGGAGAACACTAAATGCTGTCCAGGATGTGGAACATTTGGAAAGGCTCCAAAATTGGTACCACTATTTTTGGAAAGACAGCTTGGTAGTTTCTTACAAAACTAAACATACCCACACCATATGATCCAACAATTGTGACCCTTTATATTTACTAAGGCATAGAAAATTCATGACCAGATAAAAACCTTTATTAGTTCAGTCACTTTGTTCATAATTGCTGTCACCTACAAACTGGCACTTGCCATCTGCCTCTATAATGATCAAACTATGAGCTGCTGTAGCTGCTGACCTTCTAACATTCTCTGAAATGAATTCAGGGTGGAGGTCAGGGATGAAGCACTCGGTGCTCTGGGAAAAACTAGCAGAACAGGTCTTCAGATAGTTAGATATTTTCAGGAGGTGATTTTATGAGCCTGATTCTTACATCTCCTCATAACTAGAAAAGTATTAAAATGCTTCATGGTAAGTCTTCTCCTCATGACTAGCACTAACTTTCATGAGAACAGCAGAAACCTTGTGCAAAAAAATGTGCTTGATTGCACATACTCCCCTTTCACCCAAATCACATATATTACTGACTTTCCCTCCTACCTCTTTGGAGGCAGTTTCTCAGAGCTATCTGAAATGCTGTCTCCTGGTCTATAGTTCTCATTTTTCCCTCAAATAAAACTTAACTCATAACTCTCACCCTGTGCATTTTTCTTTTTTCAGTTAACGTTGTCAAAACTTGAAAACAACCCAGATATCTCTCAGTACATGGTAGGATAAATGAACTTTTGTACATCCAAACAAAGGAATACTATTCAACAATAAAAATAAGTAAGTCCTTAAGCCATGACAACATAGAGGAAATATAAATGCATATTACTAAGTGAAAGAAGCCAATCTGAATAGCCTATATATTGTAGGATTCTAACTACACGGCCTTCCAGAAAAGGCAAAACTACTTAGACAATAAAAAGATCAGTGGTTGCCAGAGTCTGAGTGGGAGCAAAGGCAGAGACATGAATAGACAGAACACAGGGATTTTTAGGGTGGTGAAATTACTCTGTATGATACTACAATGGTGGATCAGTTCAGTTCAGTTCAGTCGCTCAGTCAGTCGTGTCCAACTCTTTGCAACCCCATGGACTACAGCATGCCAGGCCTCCCTGTCCATCACCAACTCCCGGAGTTCACTCAAACTCATGTCCATTGAGTTGGTGATGCCATCCAATCATCTCATCCTTCATCGTCCCCTTCTCCTACTGCCATCAATCTTTCCCCAGCATCAGGGTCTTTTCAAATGAGTCAGCTCTTCGTATCAGGTGGCCAAAGTTTTGGAGTTTCAGCCTCAACATCAGTTCTTTTAATGAACACCCAGGACTGATCTCCTTTAGGATGGACTGGTTGGATCTCAAGAAGACTCTCAAGAGTCTTCTCCAGCACTGTAGTTCAAAAGCATCAATTCTTCAGTACTCAGCTTTCTTTAGAGTCCAACTCTCACATCCATACATGACTACTGGAAAAACCATAGCCTTGACTAGATGGTGGATATATTTCATTAAATTTTTTGTACATACACATAGAATGTACAATACCAAGAGTGAGCCCTAAAGTAAACTATGAACTTTGGGTGAGCCAATGTAAGTTTGCCCTTGATTTAAAAAAGAAAGAAAGAAAATATAACATCTGGTGAATGATGTTAGTAAGTGGGAAGCTTTGCATGTATGGAGCAGGGAGTATATGGGAAATCTCTATACCTTCCCTCAATTTTAAGGTGAACCTATAATTGCTGTAAAAAAACAAAGTTTTGAAAATCAATGCAATACGCATGTATGAACTTATTTTAAGTCATTATTCTGTACTATTTTCCATGTTTGCTCTTATGTTTTTACCACAGTTTTCTTTTTGTTTTTTGCCTACTCACTACAACTTTAGAGTGGGCATTAAATCTGCATATGTGGATCCCCAACCTTTTTCAAGATGTTTTTGGCTACACAAGGTCCTTGAATGCCAACGTGAATTTTAGTATCAGACTGTCAACTTCAACAAAAAAGGGCAGTGGGAACTCTTGTTTCCAATGAATTTTAAGGTTCTTTCTTCCTCGTGAAGAAATCTGGAGATGACACAGGGAGATTAAGAAAGTGAGAATTTATTTAAACAAGAACACACTCTCAGAGGGAGAGCAGGCAGGCAGGTGAGATGCTGCTGCCCTGGGTTTCTTTAGCAAGCCAGTTATGAGAGGCATACAACCGAACGAGTGGAACATTAACTTGGGAAGGAGGAGTTTGAGAGTCTTGGTCCCTGACCTTCATCCCAGCTCCATTTTCCCTCAGGGAAGAGGGTTTTTGTCCTTTTATAGCTTAGATCAGAAGTGTCATAGTGTTGGTGCATGGTGAGTCCTTCTTTTCTGTAAGGCTAATTTTTATTGAAATGAGAGCAAAATGAGCAACAGGTTACATTCTAAAGCAGGAGATTCCTACCTTTCTTAGTCAGCTTTCAGGACACTCCCTAATAATACGTGTGGCTTTCTGTCAATGTGAAGGTTCCTTCTTTTCTTTGTCTGCCATGAACCCCTTTTGTTTACAAGATGCAAAATTTCCTGCTATGTGGTCCCTGCCCACATTTCATACCTACCTACCTGCCTGCTGTAAAACCCTGAACATTTTTGCAGTGAATATACAGATTGCTTTAGCCGTTACTGCTCTCTGAACAATGGTAAGTTTTCCAAACTATGAACATGGGCTTTGTTATATTACTTTAGGTCTTCTGTAATTTCTTTCTTTCTTTTTTTTTTTTTTTATTAATTTTTATTTTTTACTTTATTTTACTTTACAATACTGTATTGGTTTTGCCATACATTGACATGAATCTACCATGGGTGTACATGAGTTCCCAAACATGAACCCTCTCCACCTCCCACCCCATATCATCTCTCTGGATCATCCCCGTGCACCAGCCCCAAGCATCCTTTA
>NW_017211366.1:0-1436 GCF_001704415.2 Capra hircus
AAAACAGGTTTCCCTGGAATGGACTGAGACATCTCGGGGACTCTGGGAATGGTGGCACGACCCTGGAGTTCCTCTAGCCTTTTCCTGTGCAGAGCGCCTCCTCTTGAGATGCGACGAAAACGCGGCAATTCTTTCCCGACCACGCAGGAAATTGATTCCTCCTCTCGAGCTAGGAGACCGAAATGGGGCTCCTCTGGTTGTGGGCGGGACTCTCGTGCTTCCTCTCGAATGGATACGGGTATGTCGGGAACTTCTTGAGTTGCAGCAAGGCTGTGAGGACCCTTTGGAAGTTCCAGATGTTAGATGTGATTAGCCTCAAGACGCCTCAGCGGAAATGGGCCTCATCTCGCCTGGAGGGGAGAACCTCCTGGATTACTCGAGTTGCGACAGGTGCTCTCGACTTACGTCGGGGATCTCAGGGACCCGCTCTGGTGGCATCAGGAAAGGCCAGGCCCCATGCGAGTTGCTCGGGGGCCTGTCGGGATTCCTGTCCTGTCGATGCTGGGGCCTAAGACCTTGCGTGGAGTCGCCGAAACTGAGGATTTCCGCTCCAGTGCTGACATGGATCTTGGGGTACTTTTGGAGTCTCCCCAGAGAAGTCAGTCCTCGTCTCGAGCGGCGGGCATGCACGTGCCCCTTTCTCCCGAGCTGTAGCAGCAGTGTCGCGCTTCCCTTCGTATGGATCAAGGGATCTGTGGCTTTCCCTCGAGGCATTCCCACGTTGCATTCCCACGAGGCTTTCCACGAGGCTTTCCCACAGGGCTGTCCACGTGCCACCGTGGTGTGAGTCGATCCTCGGCCTTGAAAGTCGAGGCAGTGCAGGGAAAACAGGTTTCCCTTGAATGGACTGAGACATCTGGGGTCTATGGGGAATGGTGGCACGACCCTGGAGTTCCTCTCACCTTTCCTGTGGAGAGCGCCTCCTCTTGAGATGCAACGGGAACGCGGGGAATTCTTTCCTCACCACGCAGGGAAAGGATCCCTCCTCTCGAGCTAGGAGGCATAAACGGGGCTCCTCTGGATGTGGGCGGGACTCTCGTGTTTCATCTCGAGTGGAGACGGTATGTCGGGAACTTCTTGAGTTGCAGCAAGGGGGTGTGAAAGACCCTTTTGAAGTTCCAGATGATAGATGTGATTAGCCTCGAGACGCCTCAGCGAAAATGGGCCTCAGCTCGCCTGGAGGGGAGAACCTCCTGGATTTTCTCGAGTTGCGGCAGGTGATCTCGGCTTACGACGGGGACCTCAGGGATCCGCTCAGTGGCCTCAGGGATGGCCAGTCCCCATGCGAGTTGCTCGGGGGCTTCTCAGCATTCCTCTCCGTCGATGCTGGGGCCTAAGATCATAGTGCATTCGGTGCTGAACCTGAGGATTCCTCTCCAGTGCTTACATGGATCTTGGGGTACTTCTGGAGTCTCTCCAGGGGAGTCAGTCCTCGT
>NW_017211367.1:0-1430 GCF_001704415.2 Capra hircus
CTACAGCTCGGGAGGAAAGCGCACTTGCATGCCCCCACTCGAGACGAGGACTGACTCCCCTGGGGAGACTCCAGAAGTACCCAAGATCCATGTCAGCACTGGAGAGGAATCCTCAGGTTCCGGCACCGATTCCACACAAGGTCTTAGGCCCGCGCTTCGACGGGAGAGGAATCCGAGAGGCCCCCGAGCATCTTCGCATGGGGACTGGCCTTTCCTGAGGCCACCAGAGCGGGTCCCTGAGTCCCAGTCGTAAGTCGAGAGCACCTGCCGCAACTCGAGAAAATCCAGGAGGTTCTCCCCTCCAGGCGAGATGAGGCCCATTTCCGCTGAGGCGTCTGGAGGCTAATCGCATCTAACATCTGGAACTTCCAAAGGTCTTTCACTCCTTTACTGCAACTCAAGAAGTTCCTCGACAAACCGTCTCACTCGAGAGGAAGCACGAGATTCCCGCCCACATCAGCAGAGACCCGTTTCCGCCTCCTAGCTCGAGAGTAGGGATCCTTTCCCTGCGTGGTCGGGAAGAATTCCCGGCGTTCCCTTCGCATCTCAAGAGGAGGCGCTCTCCACAGGAATGTGAGAGGAACTCCAGGGTTGTGCCACCATTCCAGAGTCCCCCAGATGTCTCAGTCCATTCCAGGGAAACCTGTTTTCCCTGCACTGTCCCGACTTTCTAGCCGGGTTGGACTCACACCACGGTGGCACGTGGGACAGCACTGTGGGAAAGCCTCGTGGAAAGCCTTGATGGAAAGCCACAGATCCCTTGATCCACACGAAGGGAAGCGCGACACTGCTGCTACAGCTCGGTAGGAAAGTGCACGTGCATGCCCCCACTCGAGACGAGGACTGACTCCCCTGGGAGACTCCAGAAGTACCCCAAGATCCATGTCAGCACTGGAGAGGAATCCTCAGGTTCCGGCACCGACTCCACACAAGATCTTAGGCCCCTGCATCGACGGGAGAGGAATCCCGAGAGGGCCTCGAGCAACTCGCATGGGACTGGCCTTTCCTGACGCCACCACAGCGGGTCCCTGAGGTTCCCGTCGTAAGTCGAGAGCACCTGCCGCCAACTCGAGAAAATCCAGGAGGTTCTGCCCTCCAGGCGAGATGAGGCCCATTTCCGCTGAGGCGTCCTGAGGCTAATCACACCTAAACTCTGGAACTTCCAAAGGGTCCTTCACACCCTTACTGCAACTCAAGAAGTTCCTCGAAAAACCCGTCTCCACTCGAGAGGAAGCACGAGAGGTCCCGCCCACATCCAGCGGAGACCCCGTTTCCGCCTCCTAGCTCGAGAGGAGGGATCCTTTCCCTGCCTGGTCGGAAAAAAATTCCCGGCGTTTCGCTCGCATCTCAAGAGGAGGCGCTCTCCACAGGAAAGTCGAGGACGAACTCCAGGTCGTCACATATTCCCAGTTCCTCAGAAGTCTCAGTCC
>NW_017211368.1:0-1430 GCF_001704415.2 Capra hircus
AGCCCATCTGCCCGAAGAAGAAACACGCCGCAGACAGCGTGCAGGTTGTGTGGAGACGTTCTTCCCGCCGCAGCGACCCCGGATCAGACCTCTTTCTGGCCCTGCCTGGTTACGGCTGTGCGTCCTGTGTTACAGCCAGGCACCCCCGCGTTTCTCTCTGCAGGCTCTGAGGGTCCACACTGGCATTTGCCAGACTGTGGCTTCACCTCGCCTGCCCCGCAGAGAGCGAGGGCTGGGCTGCCGCTCCCGGCTGCTGGCGGGTGACCTCCGTCTCTGCTGCAGTGGGCCTGCTTCCCCGGGCAGTGATGCCTCTTCCTCTCCCTGGGGGATCCCCTGGGTAAGCCTCCCACGCTAGGGCGGCCTGAGCTCTTGATCCGCGGCAGAAATTCTGACTGACTTTTCACATGCAGGCTTCTGTCTCTCAGCCGCTAGCCCTTCCACCCTCACTTTCGCGGTGGGATGCAGAAGGCCTTTAGGGAGAAGGGGACAGAGCTTTCCCGTCTAGGAAGGGGATACCAATGTATCCCTAGGGACCGGGGTTCTAGCGCGCCCTGTGCTTGGGGGTCACGGTGGTGGGAGGACACCACACCTCTGTCCTCGTCAAGCGGTAACTGACTTTTGGCTTGTCCCAGGTTAAGAGCTGGGGATACCCTGACGCTTCCTGCCCCTCTGGCGCGTTAACACAACCTGCAGAGCACTCCAGCGGATCGCATACAGTGCTTGCGCATGTTCTGGCTCCTCCCAGCAGCCCCATGACTCAGGGAGTTCTATACGCCCCTTCTACAGGGGTGGAGTGAGGCTCAGTGACCGTTTAGTTTCTCCAAGGACACATCTAGAAAGTAAAGGACCTACGAAACAAAACTGAGAATTCCAGCTCCAGGCATCGGCCATTTCCTGGTTTCCACTGTGGACCTGTGTGTGTGATGCAGTGTGTGTGATGCAGTGTGTGTGTGATGCAGTGTGTGTGTGTGATGCAGTGTGTGTGTGTGTGACGCAGTGTGTGTGTGACGCAGTGTGTGTGTGTGACGCAGTGTGTGTGTGTGTGATGCAGTGTGTTGTGTGTGACGCAGTGTGTGTGATGCAGTGTGTGTGTGATGCAGTGTGTGTGTGACGCAGTGTGTGTGTGTGTGATGCAGTGTGTGTGTGATGCAGTGTGTGTGTGACGCAGTGGTGTGGTTGAAGTGTGTGTGTGGTGTGCGATGTGTGTGATGTGGTGACGCAGTGTGTGTGTGACGCAGTGTGTGTGCGGTGATGCAGTGTGTGTGTGTGATGCCAGTGTGTGTGTGTGACGCGTGTGTGTGTGTGTGTGATGCAGTGTGTGTGATGCAGTGGTGTGTGTGTGACGCAGTGTGTGTGTGACGCAGTGTGTGTGGCAGTGTGTGTGATGTGTGTGTGTGTGTGTGTGACGCAGTGTGTGTGTGATGTGTGTG
>NW_017211369.1:0-1430 GCF_001704415.2 Capra hircus
GCTTCCCACGAGGCTTTCCACAGGCTGTCCCACGTGCCACCGTGGTGTGAGTCAATCCACGGCTTGAAAGTCGAGGCAGTGCAGGGAAAACAGGTTTCCCTGGAATGGACTAAGACATCTGGGGGGACTCTGGGAATGGTGGCACGACCCTGGAGTTCCTCTCGCCTTTCCTGTGGAGAGCGCCTCCTCTTGAGATGCGACGGGGGAACGCGGGGAATTCTTTCCCCACCACGCAGGGAAAGGATCCTCCTCTTGAACTAGGAGGCGGAAACAGGGCTCCTCTGGATGTGGGCGGGACTCTTGTGCTTCCTCTCGAGTGGAGACGGGTATGTCGGGGAACTTCTTAAGTTGAAGCAAGGGTGTGAAGGACCCTTTGGAAGTTCCAGATGTTAGATGTGATTAGCCTCGAGACGCCTCAGGGGAAATGGGCCACATCTCGTGTGGAGAGCAGAAACTCCTGGATTTTCTCGAGTTGCAGCAGGTGCTCTCGACTTGCGAAGGGGACCTCAGGGACCCGCTCTGGTGGCCTCAGGAAAGACCAGTCCCCATGCGAGTTGCTCAGAGTCCTCTCGGGATTCCTCTCACGTCGATGCCGGGGCCTAAAACCTTATGTGGAGTCAGTGCCGGAACCTGAGGATTCCTCTCCAGTGCTGACATGGATCTTGGGGGTAGTTCTGGAGTATCCCCAGGGGAGGCAGTCCTCGTCTCGAGTGAGGGCATGCTCGTGCGATTTCCTCCCGAGCTGTAGCAGCAGTGTCACGCTTCCTTCGCGTGCATCAGGGATCTGTGCCTTTCCCTCGAGGCTTTCACAGGAGGCTTTCCATGAGGCTTTCCCACAGGGCTGTCCCTCGTGCCACCATTGTGTGAGTCCATCCTCGCCTTGAAAGTCGAGGCAGTGCAGGGAAAACAGGTTTCCCTGGAATGGACTGAGACATCTGGGGGACTCTGGGAATGGTGGCACGACCCTGGAGTTCCTCTCGCCTTTCCTGTGGAAAGCGCCACCTCTTGAGATGCGACGGGAACGCTGGGAATACTTTCCCGACCACGCAGGAAATGGATCCCTCCTCTCAAGCTAGGAGGCGGAAACCGGCTCTTCTGATTTGGGCGGGACTCTCGTGCTTCCTCTCGAGTGGAGCGGTAAGTCGGGGAACTTCTTGAGTTGCAGCAGAGGAGTGAAGGACCCTTTGGAAGCCCAGAGTTTAGGTGTGATTAGTTTGGAGACGCCTCAGCGCAAATGGGCCTCATCTCGCCTGGAGGGGAGAACCTCCTGGATTTTCCCGAGTTGCGGCAGGTGCTCTCGACTTACGATGGGGACCTCAGGACACCCTCTGGTGGCCTCAGGAAAGGCCAGTCCCCATGTGAGTTGCTTGGGCCCTGTCGGATTCCTCTCCCATCGATGCTGTGGCCTAAGACCTTGTAGTGAGTCAGTG
>NW_017211370.1:0-1429 GCF_001704415.2 Capra hircus
GGAGAAAGTGTGTGAGAGACGTAGGTTCCTAGCACTCTCCTCCCCCAGCAGAGACATGTGCAGGTGGTTGGGGGCCTTATCCTGCGTGTCTGGGTTCCCGCCCACAGCCTCAACTCAGGGGAAGCAGCCCCTGAGGCAAGACCTGCTGGAGGAGCCCTGCGCGCCCGCCTGATAGGCGAGAGCACAGCCAGCAGTGTAGCGAGCCTCCTCGGGAGAAGAGGAGGCAGCCGAGCCCAGTCAAGAGGAAAGCCCTGCTTGCACGGAGCTAAGTGGGCCTCCAGTACGCAGAGCTCTAGCTCTGCTCAGAGCCCCGATCTGGCAGAGTTTCTGGCGCGAGGCTGCTCGGCCGGGGGCTCGCCTTGCCCAGACTTGCCTTGCTTTTAGGCTCCCTCCCAGGAAGGAGCTGTCTGAGCGAGCCTGGGAGACGCCACTGGTGCCTTCCTTGCCTCAGCTCCAATCCTGCCTTGCCTTTGCACATAGGTGCCAGGCGTCGTTGGGAGGCTTAGGGGGTGGTGGGTTGCACACTGCCAAGGGCTTCAGCAGTGAGAGCTCTGTCAGAGGGAAGGGAAGGGCAACTGCAGGGCTCCTCCAGCGGTTTCTAGGCCGCCCTAGAATCAGCGCCGCACGAGAGCACCAGGCTCCCAGGGCCCTGGCTGGGGTTTTCAGCCCCGCACACACGGAGGCTGATTCCTTGGGTGCCCAGAAAGTGTATGACAGACGTAGGTTCCCTAGCACTCTCCTCCCCAGCAGAGACATGTGCAGGTGTTTGGGGGCCTGATCCTGCGTGTCTGGGTTCCTGCCCACAGCCCCAACTCAGGGGAAGCAGCCCTGAGGCAAGACCTGCTGGAGGAGCCCTGCGCCGCCTGATAGGCGAGTGCACAGCCAGCAGGAAGCGAGCCTCCTCGGGGGAAGAGGAGGCAGCCCAGCCCCGTCAAGTTGAAAGCCCTGCTTGCACGGAGCTAAGTGCGCCTCCAGTACGGCAGAGCTCTAGCTCTGCTCAGAGCCCCGATCTGGCAGAGAGCCTGCGCGCAGGCTGGGGGGCTAGCCTTGCCCAGACTTGCCTTGCTTTTAGGCCTGCCTCTCCAGGAAGGAGCAGGCAGCAGGAGCCTGGGAGTCGCACTGGCCGCCTTTCTTGCCTCAGCCTCCAATCCTGCCTTCCTTTGCACTTAGGTCCCACCTCCTAAGGAGAGCTTAGGGGCTGGTGGGTTGCACACTGCCAAGGGCTCCAGCAGTGAGAATTCTGTCAGAGGGAAGGGAAGGGCAACTGCAGGGCTCCTCAGCGGTTGCTTGGGCCGCCCAGATTCAGCGCCACACGGAGAGCACCAGGCTCCCAGGTCCCCTGCTGGGTTTTCAGCCCCGCACACACGGAGGCTGATTCCTTGGGTGCCCAGAAAGTGTATGACAGACGTAGGTTCCTAGCCACTCTCCT
>NW_017211371.1:0-1428 GCF_001704415.2 Capra hircus
TCTGCCGTACTGGAGCGCACTTAGCTTCGTGTAAGCAGGGCTTTCACTTGACGGGGCTGCTGCCTCCTCTTCCCCGAGGAGGCTCGCTTCCCTGCTGGCTGTGCACTCGCCTATCAGGCGGGGGCGCAGGGCTCCTCCAGCAGGTCTTGCCTCAGGGGCTGCTTCCCTGAGTTGGGGCTGTGGGCAGGAACCCAGACACGCAGGATCAGGCCCCAAACACCTGCACATGTCTCTGCTGGGGAGGAGAGTGCTAGGGAACCTACGTCTGTCATACACTTTCTGGGCACCCAAGGAATCAGCCTCCGTGTGTGCGGGGCTGAAAACCCCAGCCAGGGGGCCCTGGGAGCCTGGTGCTCTCCGTGCGGCGCTGATTCTAGGCGGCCTAGAAACCGCTGGAGGAGCCCTGCAGTTGCCCTTCCCTTCCCTCTGACAGAGCTCTCACTGCTTGAAGCCCTTGGCAGTGTGCAACCCACCCCCCTAAGCCCTCCCCAACCACGCCTGGCACCTATGTGCAAAGGCAAGCAGGATTGGAGCTGAGCAAGGAAGGCACCAGTGGCGTCTCCCAGGCTCGCTCAGACAGCTCCTTCCTGGGGAGGGAGCCTAAAAGCAAGGCAAGTCTGGGCAAGGCGAGCCCCCGGCCGAGCAGCCTCGCGCCAGAAACTCTGCCAGATCGGGGCTCTGTGAGCAGAGCTAGAGCTCTGCCGTACTGGAGGCCCACTTAGCTCCGTGCAGCAGGGCTTTCCTCTTGACTGGGCTCGGCTGCCTCCTCTTCTCCCGAGGAGGCTCGCTTCCACTGCTGGCTGTGCTCTCGCCTATCAGGCGGGCGCGCAGGGCTCCTCCAGCAGGTCTTGCCTCAGGGCTGCTTCCCCTGAGTTGAGGCTGTGGGCGGGAACCCAGACACGCAGGATAAGGCCCCAACCACCTGCACATGTCTCTGCTGGGAGAGAGAGTGCTAGGGAACCTACGTCTCTCACACACTTTCTAGGCACCCACGGAAGTCAGCCTCTGGATGTGGGGATGCAAAACCCAGCCAGGGCCCTTGGAACCTGCGTGCTCTCCGTGCGGAGCTTTGTCTGGGCGGCCAAGGAACCGCTGAAGGAGCCCTGCTGTTGCCCTTTCGCTTCCCTCTGACAGAGCTTTCACTGCTGGAGCCCTTGGCAGTGTGCAACCCACCAGCCCTAAGCCCCTCCTCAAGGACGTTGGGACCTAAGTGCAAAGGCAAGGCAGGGTAGAGCTGAAGCCAGGAAGGCGCCAGTGGCGTTTCCGAGGCTCACACAGCCTGCTCCTTCCTGGGGAGGGAGCCTTAAAGCAAGGCAAGTCTGCGCAAGGCTCGCCTATGGCAGAGCATCTTGTGCCAGGAACTCTGCCAGATCGGGCCTCTGAACAGAGCTAGAGATCTGCCGTACTGGAGTCGCACTTAGCTTCGTG
>NW_017211372.1:0-1427 GCF_001704415.2 Capra hircus
GGGCAATCACGTGGGCCCCCAAATCACGTGGGCCCCAGGGGCATCACGTGGGCCTCCAGGGGCAATCACGTGGGCCCCAGGGTCACGTGGGCCAGGGGCAATCACGTGGGCCCCCAGGGAAATCACGTGGGCCCCCAGGGGCAATCACGTGGGCCCCCAGGGGACATCACGTGGGCCCCAGGGGCAATCACGTGGCCCCCCGGAAAATCACGTGGGCCCCCAGGGGCAATCACGTGGGCCCCCAGGGAAAATCACGTGGGCCCCAGGGGCAATCACGTGGCAAATCACGTGGGCCCCCAATCACGTGGGCCCCCGTGGAAATCACGTGGGCCCCCAGTGGGCAAAATCACGTGGGCCCCCAGGGGCAATCACACGTGGGGCCCCCAGGGGAAATCACGTGGGCCCCCAGGGGAAATCACGTGGGGGGCAATCACGTGGGCCCCCAGGGGCAATCACGTGGGCCCCGGGAAATCACGTGGGCCCCCAATCACGTGGGCCCCAGGGGCAATCACGTGGGCCCCCAGGGGCAATCACGTGGGCCCCCAGGGACAATCACGTGGGCCCCCCAGGGGCAATCACGTGGGCCCCCAGGGGCAATCACGTGGGCCCCCAGGGGCAATCGTGGCCCCCAGGGGTGGGCCCCCAGGGGAAATCACGTGGGCCCCCAGGGGCAAACGTGGGCCCCCAGGAATCACGTGGGCCCCAGGGGAAAATCACGTGGGCCCCCAGGGGCAATCACGTGGGCCCCAGGGGAAACGTGGCCCCCAGGGGCAATCACGTGGGCCCCCAGGGGAAATCACGTGGGCCCCCAGGGGAATCACGTGGGCCCCCGTGGAAATCACGTGGGCCCCCAGGGGAAATCACGTGGGCCGCCACGTGGGCCTCCAGGGGCAATCCGTGGACCCCCCCATGGAACTCACGTGGGCCCCCAGGGGCAATCACGTGGCCCCCCGTGGAATCACGTGGCCCCCAGGGGCAATCACGTGGCCCCCAGGGGCAATCACGTGGGCCCCCATGGGAAATCACGTGGGGGGCCAATCACGTGGGCTCCCCGTGGAAATCACGTGGGCCCCAGGGGCAATCACGTGGGCCCCAGGGAATCACGTGGGCCCCCCAGGGGCAATCACGTGGGCCCCAGGGGCAATCACGTGGGCCCCCAGGGGCAATCACGTGGGCCCCCATGGGAAATCACGTGGGCCCTCAGGGCCAATCACGTGGGCAATCACGTGGGCCCCAGGGCAATCACGTGGGCCCCCAGGGGAAATCACGTGGGCCCCCAGGGGCAATCACGAGGGCCCCAATCACGTGGCCCCCCACGTGGGCCCAAAATCACGTGGGCCCAGGGGCAATCACGTTGGGCCCCCGGGAAAATCCACGTGGCCCCCAGGGGAATCACGTGGGCCCCAGGGGCAATCACGTGGGCCCCC
>NW_017211373.1:0-1426 GCF_001704415.2 Capra hircus
GCCACAGCCCACATCTGTCCCATCCCCTTTGCTCTGTAGGAGAGCTCTAGTGAGCCTAGTCTGTCAGGAAAATTCTTGGCCTCTATGGGGACACATTCTATGTGGAAACTGCATCCAGGACCTAGGGGCCACAGGGCGCCTGTTTCTCTCGGGGCGAGGGGTGGGGGCCTGAAGCAGTGCGGCCCAGCAACAGCTTCCACATCCATCCAAATTGCTCTTTTCTTACCTCTGATAGAACTAGCTTGTTCCAGCCTTTGGCAATTTGGAGGCAAGCGGGCCCACTTCCTCCCCCAAGGAGGCATGGGACCTACTTTGAGTGGAAAGGCCCCTCACGGAGCTGAACCCAGGAAGGCACCCAGTCATGTCTGACACATTCCTGCATCCTGCTTCTTCATGAGCAATACCGCTATAAGCTAGGAATGTCTTTCCAAGCTCAGAAAGGACAGGGGAGATGCATGGTGCTGCCTCTGGAATTTCGGTCCTCTGAGCAGACCTGGAGTCTCCCCTTGAAGAAGCTAACCAGTTTCTTCCAAATACAGGCTTGCAAACACACACTGGGTGGCTGCCTCTTCTTCCCTGTGGACGATCACTTTCCCCGCATCCTGTGAACTCTGCATCACAGCCTGCTGGAAAAGCGCTTCTTGGAGTCATTTTTCAGGGACAATTTTCCCTGGAGCCCGGGCCATAGGGAGGGCCCCATGCTCGCTGGGAAAGGCAGAGTCACATCCACAGTCTGTTCTACCCCTTTTGCCCTGTAGGAGAGCTCTAGTGAGCCTAGGTCTGTCAGGAAAATTCTTGCTCCTATGGGGACACACCCTGTGTGTTAACCTGCATATCGGACCTAGGGCCACAGGGCGCCTGTTCCTCTCGGGGGGGACCCTGAAGTGGCGGCCCAGCAACAGCCTGAACATCCATCCGATTGCTCTTTTCTTCCTTCTGATAGAGCTAGCTTTGCTTCTCGCTTTGGCATTTCGGAAGCCAGGGGAGCCCACCGCTGTGTCCTGGGTCTATTGGAGTACCGGTCTATTGGACCCCAGCATGGCACTCGACCCCTCAGACACACTCCCAGCCTCCTTCCCCATGGGCAGGACTGTTCTGACCTAGGAATGTGTTCCAAGGCTCAGAAAAGCAGGGAGACACACGGCCCTGACTCTGGAACTGAGGCCGTTGGAGCAGGCCTGGAGGTCTGACGTCTGAGACGCCAAACACTGCTGCAAGATACAGGTGTGAAAACACACTCTCTGGGGCTGCCTTTCCTTCCTCCAAGGAAGAGAGCTTTTCCAGTCTCCTCCGTGCTGAGTCATACAAGGCTGCAAAGGTCTGGCTTAGAGGGCATTTCTCAGCGGCAATGCCCCTGAGGCCCTGCACCCAGGGAGGGATACCTACCCTCCCAGGGGAAGTCAAAGCAACCTCCAAACAGCTGTTC
>NW_017211374.1:0-1422 GCF_001704415.2 Capra hircus
GGCTGTGCACTCGCCTATCAGGCGGGGGCGCAGGGCTCCTCCAGCAGGTCTTGCCTCAGGGGCTGCTTCCCCTGAGTTGGGGCTGTGGGCAGGAACCCAGACACGCAGGATCAGGCCCCAACCACCTGCACATGTCTCTGCTGGCGGGAGGAGAGTGCTAGGGGAA
Source organism: Capra hircus (assembly GCF_001704415.2). Classification (NCBI taxonomy): domain Eukaryota; kingdom Metazoa; phylum Chordata; class Mammalia; order Artiodactyla; family Bovidae; genus Capra; species Capra hircus. Next base: position 167 of record NW_017211374.1, read on the forward strand.
CCTACGTCTGTCATACACTTTCTGGGCACCCAAGGAATCAGCCTCCGTGTGTGCGGGCTGAAAACCCCAGCCAGGGGCCCTGGGGAGCCTGGTGCTCTCGGCGGCTGATTCTAGGCGGCCTAGAAACCGCTGGAGGAGCCCTGCAGTTGCCCTTCCCTTCCCTCTGACAGAGCTCTCACTGCTGAAGCCCTTGGCAGTGTGCAACCCACCACCCCCTAAGCCCTCCCCAAACCACGCCTGGCACCTATGTGCAAAGGCAAGGCAGGATTGGAGCTGAGGCAAGGAAGGCACCAGTGGCGTCTCCCAGGCTCGCTCAGACAGCTCCTTCCTGGGGAGGGAGCCTAAAAGCAAGGCAAGTCTGGGCAAGGCGAGCCCCCGGCCGAGCAGCCTCGCGCCCAGAAACTCTGCCAGATCGGGGGCTCTGAGCAGAGCTAGAGCTCTGCCGTACTGGAGGCCCACTTAGCTCCGTGCAAGCAGGGCTTTCCTTTGACTGGGCTCGGCTGCCTCCTCTTCTCCCGAGGAGGCTCGCTACACTGCTGGCTGTGCTCTCGCCTATCAGGCGGGCGCGCCAGGGCTCCTCCAGCAGGTCTTGCCTCAGGGCTGCTTCCCCTGAGTTTGAGGCTGTGGGCGCGGAACCCAGACACGCAGGATAAGGCCCCAACCACCTGCACATGTCTCTGCTGGGGAGGAGAGTGCTAGGGAACCTACGTCTCTCACACACTTTTCTAGGCACCCACGGAGTCAGCCTCTGGAGTGTGGGGATGCAAAACCCAGCCAGGGGCCCTTGGAACCTGGTGCTCTCCGTGCGGAGCTTTGTCTGGGCGGCCAAGAACCGCTGAAGGAGCCCTGCTGTTGCCCTTCGCTTCCCTCTGACAGAGCTTTCACTGCTGGAGCCCTTGGCAGTGTGCAACCCACCAGCCCCTAAGCCCTCCTCAAGGACGCTTGGGACCTAAGTGCAAAGGCAAGGCAGGGGTAGAGCTGAAGCCAGGAAGGCCAGTGGCGTTTCCGGAGCCTCACACAGCCTGCTCCTTCCTGGGGAGGGAGCCTTAAAGCAAGGCAAGTCTGCGCAAGGCTCGCCTATGGCCAGAGCATCTTGGTGCCAGGAAACTCTGCCAGATCGGGCCTCTGAACAGAGTAGAGATCTGCCCGTACTGGAGTCGCACTTAGCTTCGTGTAAGCAGGGATTTCAGCTTGGGGACTTGCTGCCTCCTCTTCCCCCGAGGAGGCTCGCTTCCCTGCTGGCTGTGCACTGCGCC
>NW_017211375.1:0-1418 GCF_001704415.2 Capra hircus
TGCTTGCACGGAGCTAAGTGCGGCCTCCAGTACGGCAGAGCTCTAGCTCTGCTCAGAGCCCCGATCTGGCAGAGTTTCTGGCGCGAGGCTGCTCGGCCGGGGGGGCTCGCCTTGCCCAGACTTGCCTTGCTTTTAGGCTCCCTCCCCAGGAAGGAGCTGTCTGAGCGAGCCTGGGAGACGCCACTGGTGCCTTCCTTGCCTCAGCTCCAATCCTTGCCTTTGCACATAGGTGCCAGGCGTCGTTGGGAGGGCTTAGGGGGTGGTGGGTTGCACACTGCCAAGGGCTTCAGCAGTGAGAGCTCTGTCAGAGGGAAGGGAAGGGCAACTGCAGGGCTCCTCCAGCGGTTTCTAGGCCGCCTAGAATCAGCGCGCCGCACCGGAGAGCACCAGGCTCCCAGGGCCCCTGGCTGGGGTTTTTCAGCCCCGCACACACGGAGGCTGATTCCTTGGGTGCCAGAAAGTGTATGACAGACGTAGGTTCCCTAGCACTCTCCTCCCCAGCAGAGACATGTGCAGGTGTTGGGGCCTGATCCTGCGTGTCTGGGTTCCTGCCCACAGCCCCCAAGGGGAAGCAGCCCCTGAGGCAAGACCTGCTGAGGAGCCCTGCGCCCCCGCCTGATAGGCGAGTGCACAGCCAGCAGGGAAGCGAGCCTCCTCGGGGGAAGAGGAGGCAGCCCAGCCCCGTCAAGTTGAAAGCCCTGCTTGCACGGAGCTAAGTGCGCCTCCAGTACGGCAGAGCTCTAGCTCTGCTCAGAGGCCCCGATCTGGCAGAGTTCCTGGCGCGAGGCTGCTCTGCGGGGGGCTAGCCTTGCCCAGACTTGCCTTGCTTTTAGGGCTGCCTCTCCAGGAAGGAGCAGGCAGCAGGAGCCTGGGAGTCGCCATGGCGCCTTTCTTGCCTCAGCTCCAATCCTGCCTTGCCTTTGCACTTAGGTCCCAGTCCTCCTTAAGGAGAGCTAGGGGCTGGTGGGTTGCACACTGCCAAGGCTCCAGCAGTGAGAATTCTGTCAGAGGGAAGGGAAGGGCAACTGCAGGGCTCCTCCAGCGGTTGCTTGGCCGCCCAGATTCAGCGCCACACGGAGAGCACCAGGCTCCCAGGGCCCCTGGCTGGGGTTTTCAGCCCCGCACACACGGAGGCTGATTCCTTGGGTGCCCAGAAAGTGTATGACAGACGTAGGTTCCCTAGCACTCTCCTCCCCAGCAGAGACATGTGCAGGTGTTTGGGGCCTGATCCTGCGTGTCTGGGTTCCTGCCCACAGCCCCAACTCAGGGGAAGCAGCCCTGAGGCAAGACCTGCTGGAGGGCCCTGCGCCCCGCCTGATAGGCGAGTGCACAGCCAGCAGGGAAGCGAGCCTCCTCGGGGAAGAGGAGGCAGCAAGTCCCCGTCAAGCTGAAATCCCTGCTTACACGAAGCTAAGTGC
>NW_017211376.1:0-17654 GCF_001704415.2 Capra hircus
AATTCGTATATCGAGGAAAAGCTCAGTTCCTTGAACTGCCTTCTGCTGGGAATGATGAGTCACTGACTGAAGGGCATGTAATAAGCAATTGACCAGAAGACACTGAGTCAACTTCTAATAAAGTAGCAATAGACTCTTTCACCACATGTTGTCCCTAATTGTGAAATTCTCATGTCAAGCATATGGCCTTTCTTCTACCTCACACTTCTCTAAGATTGTTCATAATGAAGTAAATATGACACGGATTTGACAGCATATTGCTAGTTACTCAACTCATTAGTCAATTCAACTTCATGAGAATAGTTCAAAATGTACATTTACACAATACAATCTATATATTATTAATGGAACTTCAATAGTCAGGCAACCCAAGATGGCTGTTTTCTTGCTCTCTGTACAGTACCCTCTGTTAATCAGTGGCTTGCTTCACACTAACACACTGTTTCTCATTGAACACACAAGACTGACTGGACCTTCCTATGTGGCTTGCCTCAGTTCAGTTCAAGTGTCAGTTTAGTCACTCGCAGTCGTGTCCGACTCTTTGCGACCCCCATGAATCGCAGGCACGCCAGGCCTCCCTGTCCATCACCAAATCCCCGGAGTTCACTCAGACTCACGTCCATCGAGTCAGTGATGGCCATCCGCAGCCATCACATCCTCTGTCATCCCCTTCTTCTCCTGCCCCCAATTCCTCCCAGAATCAAAGTCTTTTCCAGTGAGTCAACTCTTCACATCAGGTGGCCAAAGTACTGGAGTTTCAGCTTTAGCATCATTCCTTCCAAAGAAATCCCAGGGTTGATCTCCTTCAGAATGGACTGGTTGGATCTCCTTGCAGTCCAAGGGACTCTCAAGAGTCTTCTCCAACACCACAGTTCAAAAGCATCAACTCTTCGGCACTCAGCCTTCTTCACAGTCCAACTCTCACATCCATACATGACCACAGGAAAAACCATAGCCTTGACTAGACGGACCTTAGTCAGCAAAGTAATGTCTCTACTTTTGAATATACTATCTAGGTTGCTCATAACTTCTTCCAAGTAGTGTCTTTTAATTGCATGGCTGCAGTCACCATCTGCAGTGATTTTGGAGCCCAAAAAAATAAAGTCTGACACTGTTTCCACTGTTTCCCCATCTATTTCCCATGAAGTGATGGGACTGGATGCCATGATCTTCATTTTCTGAATGTTGAGCTTTAAGCCAACTTTTTCACTCTCCTCTTTCACTTTCATCAAGAGGCTTTTTAGTTCCTCTTCACTTTCTGCCATAAGGGTGGTGTCATCTGCATATCTGAGGTGATTGATATTTCTCCCGGCAATCTTGATTCCAGCTTGTGTTTCTTCCAGCCCAGGGTTTCTCATGATGTACTCTGCATAGAAGTTAAATAAGCAGGGTGACAATATACAGCCTTGATGTACTCCTTTTCCTATTTGGAACCAGTCTGTTGTTCCATGCCCAGTTCTAACTGTTGCTTCCTGACCTGCATGCAGATTTCTCAAGAGGCAGGTCAGGTGGCCTGGTATTCCCATCTCTTTCAGAATTTTCCACAGTTTATTGTGATCCACACAGTCAAAGGCTACTAGTTGTTATTAACAAAAGGATGGTGAGGGGCGTGCATCTCTAATGTTTTCCCTGGTAACTAATGAGCCCACCTGACATCAATTTCCAAATAACTGGTAAACACTCACACCCACCCATCTCCACAGAAGTGAAGACTGATAGCATGTCCTGCCCATCATCTGCTGCACAAAGTCTCTCCAGGATCTTGCTTCAGATTTTTAATTCCCCCATCCATTAAACCACTGACTTCTCTGTTACTAATTTCTCTGTTCTTCAGTCTTGAATTTGGGCAAGCACAAGGTTTGTATGCCTGTGGAGTTCAGCCCAGCAGAGCTCTTATTGGAAATGAAAATAAAGAACAATAATCTTATAAATGAGCATAATTATAGCCTAGAAGATAAATAAGATTGTTTCTAGTGCCTTCCTGTCAGTCCTAAAGCTTTTTTTTCTCTTTGATAAGAAAAGAGAAAGAAACCACTGGGTTCTGCCAAGAAATGTCCCATATTCTTTCTAGGTATGCTGCTGCTGCTGGCTGCTAAGTCACTTCAGTCATGTCCGACTCTGTGCGACCCCATAGACGGCAGCCCTCCAGGCTCCCCTGTCCCTGGGATTCTCCATGCAAGAACACTGGAGTGGGTTGCCATTTCCTTCTCCAATGCATGAAAGTGAAAAGTGAAAGTGAAGTCACTCAGTCGTATCCGACTCTTCACAACCCCATGGGCTGCAGCCTACCAGGCTCCTCTGCCCACGGGATTTTCCAGTCAAGAGTACTGGAATGGGGTGCCATTGCCTTCTCCTTACTCCAAGTTCTTTCAGTTCTTCCCACATCTTTATGGAAATTTTTATACCAGAACCAGTTACGAGTCTCCATGATCAAATATAACACAAATCTTAGAATGTATTAAGCATGTCCTTATTTTTTCCTTTATAGGAATCATAATTCTCTCACAATTATCCTCACAGGTTTACACTGGTGTTGTCCTTTTCCAGCTAGTGACTGAGAATATTTAACACTTCATAATTTTTCCTCAGCTAAGAGTGCAGGCTGAAATTCCTCTGCACTTAAGACACTACCGAACACATATTAAGCACTAAATAGCTATGTACCGAACAAGTGAATGAATCCCACTCATCGTCCTTGTTTTTATTGCAGTATAGTTAATGTACAATATTTATAAGATTCAGGTTCAGCACGGTGTTTCACAATTTTAAAGCTTGTATTTCATTTTTATATGTGTGTGTTCTCAGTTGCTCAGTCGTGTCAACTCTTTGCAACCCTATGGACTGTATGTAGCCCAATAGGCTCCTCTGTCCATGGAATTATCCAGGCAAGAATACTGAGGTGAGTTGCTATTTATTTCTCCAAAGGATATTCCTGACCCAGGGACCGAACCCATGTCTCTTTTGTTTCCTGCATTGGCAAGTGAATTCTTTATTGCAGGGCCACCTGGAAAGCCCACACTTCATTTATAGTTACTATCAATTTTTGGCTAGTTTTCCTATGTTGTTCAAATATCTATAGTTTATTTATTTTATGCATAGTAGTTTGTACCTCTTAATCCTTTATCCTTTTCTTGCAACCCCATAGCTGGTAACAGCTAGTTTATTCTCTATATCTGTTTGTCTGTTTCTTTTTTGTTGTATTCACTAATTTGTTTTATTTTTCAGATTCTACATATAAGTGATATCATATAGTACTTGTCTTTGAATTATTTCCTTCTTCATAATACCCTCCAAGTGTATTCATATTCTTACAAATGGCGATTTTTTTCCTTTTTGAGACTGAGTGGTATTCCATTGATATCTATCTGTCAATCTATTTATCTATCATATCTTCTTTGTCCATTTATCTGTTGATGGACACTTTAGTCAACATGGTTGCTTCCATATCTGAGCAATTGTAAATGATGTTGCTATGAACACTGGGATGCATATAACTATTTCAATTATTGTTTTCTTTTTTCTGTATATATACACAAGAGTAGAATTGCTGGATCGTATGGCAGTTCGGTTTTTATTTTATTATTTTTAGGAGCCTATGTACAGTTTTCTGTACATAGTGACTGTACCAATTTACATTTCCACCAACAGTGAACAAGATTTCCCTTTACTCCACATCCTCTCCCACATTTGTGGTTTGTGGTCATTTGATGATAGCCATTCTGACAGGAGTGAGCCGATACCTCATTGTGGCTTTAATTGGTATTTCTCAGAGCTTAATGATGGTGAGCATTTTTTCATGTGTATGTTGGCCACCTGTATGTCTTCTTTGGAATATGTCTACTTTTAATTGAGTTATTTGTGTGTGTGTGTGTTTCCTTTTTTGAAGTTCAGTTGTATGAGCTGTTTATATATTTTGTATATTAACCCCTTATCAGTCATATTATTTGAAAATACTTTCTCCCATTCAGTAGGCTGTCCTTTTTGGTTTTGTCAAAGATTTCCTTTGCTGTGCAAAAGCTTTTAAATTTAATTAGGTCCCATTTGTTTATTTTTGCATTTATTTCCTTTGCTTTAGGAGACATATCCAAAAACCTATTGTTAATATTTAGGTCATAGAAGGCTCTATGTTTTCTCCTAGAGTTTTACAGTTTCCAGTCTTACATTTAGATCTTTAATCCATTTTCAGTTTATCAGTGTCTGTGATATTAGAGAAGATTCTAATTCCATTCTTTTATATGTAGTTGCCCAGTTGTCCCAGTATAACGTATTGAAGAGACTGTGTTTTCTCCATTGTATATTCTTGCATCTTTATCAAAGATTAATCAACCATAAGTGCCTGGGTTATTTCTGGGCTCTCTATCATGTTCCGCTGTTCTGTCTGTTTTGATGCCATTACCATACTGTTTTCATTACCATATCTTTGAAGGATAGTCTGAAGTCAGGAAGCATGATTTCTCCCGCTCTGTTTGTCCTTGTTAAGACTGTTTTGTCTACTGGGGGCTTTTTTGTGTTTCTGACACAAAAATTTTTAAATTATTTGTATTAGTTCTGTGAAAATTCCCTTGATACTTTGATAGGAATTGTATCGAATCTGTTTGTTGCTTTTACAAGGATGGTCATTCTATCAATTCCTTTTTATACACACTGAAGTACAAAAATCTAAAGTTATTTACAATACCTATATTGCTCCTCTTTAGACTTTACTCTCTAGTTTCCCCATCCATATTTTATGTTATTGTTACATATATAAATATGAATTGTATTTTTAACATTGTAAGTCTCTTTCATGTCTAATATCATAGTCCTCCCTCTGGATTCACATGAGCATTTGTTTAAGAAAAATACTTTGTATTTAAAATCTGATGTTTTGTTTTAAACCACACTTTTAAATGGTATTTTAGTGGAGTATAGAATTCAAGATTGGCTAAGATTTCCTCTCAGACCTCTGAAAATAATACTCCATGGTTTTGGCAGTTTTGATTACTACTGAAAGAATTATATCAATAATTTTGATTCCTATGTAGACATTTTGATTTTTTTTTCTAATAGCTTTTACAATTATTTTTAATCTTTGTTTTTTTGGTAGTTTTACAATGCATTATGTGTACATGTATGATTACTTTTATTTATCTCATCAATATTCTTTGGCTTTATATCTGATGATTCAATTATTTCATTGATTCAGAAAATAACTCTATCATTATTTCTTTAAATATTACCTTACCATTTTCTCTTTTTTCATTTTTTTGAAAATTCTTTTATTGATATGTCAACAAATCTAAACTATATTGTTTTTCTTAATTTTTTCTATATTCCATTTTGGTTATTTCCTCATTATTATGTTACAGTGTGATAATTTTCTCTACTTCAGTGGCACATTTAAAATATTACATTTATTTCTTTTTCTAACAACATTTAAAATCTCTGGGATTTCTATCTAATACTTCTATATCTCAATTTATTCCTGATGCATATCTACCTATTTTTTCATAATTTTCTATGATAACACATGAATGCTATTCTTTCCTTTGCCCCTTTAAGGGAATTCATTTTAGAGTCCTATTTTCCAAAGATTGCTACCTTATCTGCATGCTTTCAGAAGTTAATCTCCCATTTGTTGAGTTATCTGACCACAATTTTTTAGTTTTTCTTTGTGTTTTAGACCTTGGTATACCACCTCATCTTGAATAAGTATTTATGTAAATATGTGTACAACATTTATTTTTTTAATTCCTATGCTCATATATTTATGATCAGTGGTTTCTACCCTGAAAAATGAGATCTTACATTTAAAATCAATTCTTAAGTTGGAGTTTCAGAGTTCTCACCCAGCAGGGATATCAGAGTTCTAACTCATAAATCAAAATGGATTAACCCTGCTGCTAGTTAGGTGGACATCTCTGTTTCCTTCTGCTTTCCTAGAGAAGCCCCAGATAGTAAATTGTAGCCTTTCTACATTTACCTTTGTGAATATTTTACAATTTCAGCATGGCTCTTGCCCACTGTCACATACAGAGTAGAAATAGGAAAAGAACAAGTTCAAAAGCCCAAAAGGTATCCACCGACTCATTCCCTCAAGCCATGAGGGCCATGGCTACACCTCAGCAGGCTCTCCTCTGTGGTATGGTGTCTGAAAAGACTTCAGTTCAGTTCAGTTACACATTCCTGCCAGACTCTTTACAACTCCATGGACTGAAGCACAACAAGATTCCCTCTCCATCACCTACTCCCAGAGCTTGCTCAAACTCATGTCCATCGAGTAGGTGATGCCATCCAATCATCTCGTCATCTGTCATCCCCTTCTCCTCCTGCCTTCAATCTTTCCCAGCATCAAGGTCTTCTCTAATGAGTCAGTTCTTCACATCATGTGGCCAAAGTATTGAAGTTTCAGCTTTAGCATCAGTCCTTCCAGTGAATAATTAGGACTGATTTCTTTTAGGATGGACTGGTGTGATCTCCTTGTAGTCCAAGGGACTCTCAAAAGCCTTCTCCAACACCACAGTTCAAAAGCATCAGTTCTTCGATGCTCAACTTTCTTTATGGTCGAACTCGCATATCCATACATGACTACTAGAAAAACCGTAGCTTTGACTAGATAGACTTTTGTTGGCAAAGTAATGTCTCTGCTTTTTAATAATGCTGTCTGGGTTGGTCATAGCTTTTCTCAAAGGAACAAATGTCTTTTAATTTCATGGCTGAGGTCACCATTGCAGTGATTTTGGGGCCCAAGAAAATAAAGTCTCCCACTATTTCCATTGTTTCCCCATCTATTTGCCATGAAGAAATGGAACTGGATGCCATGATCTTAGTTATTTAAATGTTGAGTTTTAAGCCAATTTTTCACTCTCCTCTTTCATCTTCATCAAAAAGCTCTTTATTTCCTCTTCTCTTTTTGCCATAGCGTGGTGTCATCTGCATATCTGAGGTTATTGATATTTCTTCCAGAAATCTAGATTTCAGCTGTGATTCATCCTGCCTGGCATTTCACATGATGTACTCTGCATATAAATAAGCAGGGTGACAATGTACAGCCTTGATGTACTCTTTTCCCAATTTGGAACCAGTCCATTGTTCCATGTCCAGTTATAGCTATTGCTTCTTGACCTGCATACAGATTTCTCAGGAGGCAGTTAAGGTGGTCTGGTATTCCCATATTTTGAAAATTTTTCCAGTTTGTTGTGATCCATACAGTCAAAGGCTTTAGGGTAGTCAATGAAGTAGAAGCAGAATATTTTCTGGAATTCTCTTGCTTTTTCTCTGATACAGCGAATGTTGGCAATTTGATCTCTGGTTCCTCTGCCTTTTCTAAATCCAGCTTGTACATCTGGAACTTCTCGGTTCATGTACTGTTGAAGCCTAGCTTAGCGAATTTTGAGCACTATTTTGCTAGCATGTGAGATGAGTGCAATTGTGCGGTCTTAGAACATTGTTAGAACATTGCCTTTCTTTAGGATTGAAATGAAAACTGACCTTTTCCAGCCCTGTGGCCCTGCTGAGTTTTCCAAATTGCTGACGTATTGAGTGCAGCACTTTAACAACATCATCTTTTATGATTTGAAATAGCTCAGGTAGAATTATATCACCTCCACTAGCTTTTTTCATAGTGATGCTTCCTAAGGCTCACTTGACTTTTCACTCCAGGATGTTGGGCTCTAGGTGAGTGATCATACCATTGTGATTATCTGGGTCAGTAAGTTCTTTTTGGTATAGTTCTTCTGTGTATTCTTGCCACCTCTTCTTAATATCTTCTGCTTCTGTTTGGTCCATACCATTTGTGTCCTTTATTGTACCCATCTTTGCATGAAATGTTCCCTTGGTATCTGCAATTTTCTTGAAGAGATCTCTAGTCTTAAAATGGTACAAATGAATTTATTTACAAAACAGAAACAGTCACATATATAAAAAACAACATTATGGATACTGAGAGTGAAAGAGGTAAGGGGTAAATTGAGAGATCGGGATTAACACATACACACTACTATATATAAAATAGGTAACTAATAAGAACCCACTGTATAGCACAAGGAACACTACTCAATACTCTGCAATGACCTATTTGGGAAAAGAATCTAAAAAGAGTATATACACATATATACATAAAACTGATTCATTTTTTTGTATAGCAGAAACCAACACAACATTATAAATAAACTATAATTCAATAAAATTTAATTTAAAAAAAAAAAACAGAAAGTTAAAGGATCACAAAAAAAAAAAATAGAGACTATTATCCTGGGTCTCTCAGTACTGTGGATCAAAAACTTTAACAAGCATATTCTGAACATGGTGAGAGAGAGAGGTTTTATGTTAAACTACTAAGATTTTGGAGCTGTTATCCCATCATGACTTAGAAAACTTAAGAGTTATAAATGGAAAAATAATCAATAGAAACTCAGTGCATTTTATTTCTGGACCCCACTGCATAATTCTAAGCATTCCCTGAGATGTATTGGCTCTCCTTTGAAAACCACTGCTTTAGAAATCACCTGATGAAAGTGAGAAACTAAACTGACTGCAGGCCAGTTGTAGAACTTCTTCTTTAGAGTTCTAATTGTTAAAGCATAAATGTATAACACGTTACTTAGTACTGAAGAGTTCATATGCTGTTACCAGGTGACGTGTGGGTACCTGAAATGTTGCTGATCCTACTCGTGATGCCAGTTGTCTTGCTGTTCACATTGTTGGCCCTGTTCGCTGAACCCAAGGTAGGGAAGGCTAGAGCTAAGAAGCTGGAAGATGCTAGGAGCCACAGGAAATGCAGGCATGTTTATTCTCTCCTGGCTGATGCAGCAGCTGTAGCAGCAGCTATAGCATAACCTAACACAACACAACCTCTTTCCTGGCTGACACAGCAGCAGTAGCAGTAGACACACTATATTCTCTCCTCTCGTGGCTGACCCAAGGGACACAGCCATGAGGCAGCAGTAATGCCGCCACTTTTTAGGCGGAGCTTATATATGTACATAGCACAAAGTAGCTCTCAAGCAAGCAAGTACCTTGTGACGTGCATGCGCAGTGCTTTAAAAGATCTCAGCTGTTATAGTCATTATTTACAAAATGTGGGGTCAGAGAGCCTGAACATGCCATCTTGGCTAATTTGTTCTCTCCCCACACTGCTCCACATGTAATAAGCCCTAGCATTCTGACTTCGACCAAATATTACACATCCCTTGGTTATAAAAGTAAACATCACTTCTTAATAGCAGGAAAATGTAACAATTGATAATGAATAATTTATTTAAGGACAATTCTTACATGCAATTTATAAAGTAGGGATGACCACATAAGTAAAATCAGATTAACTCCTACTAACCCATATCACTCTTCCCAAATTTGGGTTTGATCTTTTTCCTTTGCTTTGCGCCGAGACAACAGAGGAACGCTTTTTTGGAGCAGTTTTTTCTACCACTGGCTGTTGACTTTCAGACAAATATAGTCCCTATGATCTAGTTTTTAAAGTGTCCTCTGTGATTACCTTACAAATTAAGGATGAGGCAGTGTATTTTTCAAGTTTATTATGGTTGCAAATCATAGAAACCAAAATCAAATTAGCCAAACAAAAGAAAAGTAATGGCCCATTTAACTACAAAGTCCAAGGATGAAAACTTGCTCCAGACATGGCTCAATCCAGGAGAACAAAAAATATAATTTATCTTTTTTTTACTTCATCCCTTCGCTCAGATTTTGTCTATTGATTTCATTCTCAAACAAACTTACTACGTGTGCTAGGATACTGTGTCAGGTCATTCTGGGCTTCCATTGTCTTCAACATCTGAGATTTTAGTAGCAAGAGATAGCTTACATATTACTACCTACCAAAAGTACTCAGATTGACCACAGTGGACTATACGCCTACTCTCAGGAACTAGAAGCACAAACAAGTAATTTTGTTTTTGTTTTTGTAGCAAAGAAGGAACTTCCAAAAGGAAAATACAAGAGTAACCCAGAAATGGGTAGAATTTGCCTTATGTGGGGAAAACCTCTGATCTAGGTTTTGCAGTATTTATGCACATCAGACCTCCAAAAGGAATGTACCTACTAAATTTCCAGTTAAAGTCTATGAGAATCTCCTTTGTTGCTAAATCTCCTATAGCCCAGTCCAGTTATTAATTGATACCAGAAGAGAAAATACTAATGCTTAGCTTTCCAAAGAATAGATTTTTAAATGTACACTCTTTAAGAGTTCAAGTCAAACAATGAAAATTCAAATCAATATGCTGAAGGAACATTTTAGAACATGTGGTATTGCTGAAGTACAAAGGATAGAGTCCAGTGAAAATCTAAAGCTAACATTATTTAAAATAACTAATCATCATATTTCTGGATGATAAAGCAGTTGACAAAATTTAAACTTACAATGTGAATAAACGGTCAAGGGATTTCACTACTTGCCTGATCCAGCCAAGTGGAAGTTTATGAATTGAGACCTTAAAGAGTTTCAGCAGTTGAATTATTCGTTTTCAACTCTTCGAAACCTCTGAACAAGAATGTGAGTTGGGTGAAGTGGGACAAATTCATTCTTTACTGGGCATTTATTAATGATTCATATTCTCTTTCAATATTCTCTTTTATCATTAAAAGTGTTGAGCATACGGTGTGCTAATAAAGCTACTATAATATACTAAGACTGTGCCATTTAAAAAGCTAGCTTTTAGCTGAAAACAAAAACCAAAGCATCTGATTTCATCTCCTGTTTTGATTGCCTCTCATACATTACTCAGCAGCCTCTAACTTCCTGAACTCCTTAACAAAAACGTCAACCATGCAGCAAGACTTTTGACACAGCAGAATTTTCACTAACATCCTTTCAGCAGCTGACAACTTTTATTTCAGGAAGGTATCCCACACTCTGCTTTGGACTATTAAAGCTAATTAAAGTGATGACCCTTGTTTGCCTTACTGTCGCTCAAGGTTTCTGGAAGGGGCATCCTATTCCTTCTCATTCTTCTCTTCCTTTTCTGTGGTATTGGAAGAAGAAAGAAAGGAAATGCTATCCCACTGGGACTCTAAGTAGAAAGCAAATATCTCTGGGAATACTTTCTAAAACAGAGGAGGCAATTTCTCAATTTACTCCTAAGGAAACACTATCCCACCTAGTAATTCACAGCTGGGAACTTTTTAGATATATACAACTTTTACATTTTTCTAATAAAAATCTTCTTACAACCCTGTGGACTGTAGTCTATTAGGCTCCTCTGTCCATGGGATTTTCCCTGCAAGAGTACTGGAGTGGGTTGCCATTTCCTTCTCCAGGGGATCTTCCCAACCCAGGGATCGAACCCAGGCCTCCCATATTGCAGGCAGATGCTTTACCATCTGAACCAGGGAAGCTCCTAGGAAGAAAAAGGTGGTGCAGAAAGGCTTCTGGCTGAGCATGTCAAATCCAGACATACTTCTAAGTCAAAAGTCTCATAAGTCAAAATGTTATCACATGGCCACAGTGCATAAAAGTCATCACAGAAAAAGGGAATGGGGGTATAGAACAGTGAAATCTATGTAACAGTGTCTGCTATAAATCTCTGTTGCTTATTTTCATAGACATGTACTACATTGTTCCTTAATTCTATAAAGAATAAAATCTACATATTTTTAAAATGAAGAATTTCTGAATCTGAGAAACAAATTTCAGTCAATGTGTGCTAACAGTAAATATATTTCACACTCAAAAGCAACTGTCATTAAATTAATAATGCATCTGGAAACTGAGACAACATGTCTCAAAGGAACCACAGTATGTTAATTCTTAGAGAGTCCTTTTGCATTGTATGTTTCTACTTTTCTAAAATGAAATTAGTAACATTTTAGCATGGTAAATTTCCTTAAAATTGTAAATAACTCATAACTGTCTAGGTAACCAACCATGTGTTGAATCTTAATTCAGATAATGATCACAAGTACCAGGTGTCAGGTAGTTGCTCTGGGAATCATCCTGCTGTTTTCAAATGGTTGTACAATTTCTGTTGCTTCCCATCTTAAAACACATACAAAGATAATAGGTGCATGCATAATTAAGAGTGAAACTTCCATGGGGACCCAATATCACTATTTTTATTGGACTTTTATCTACAAACCAGGTCATGATGAAGACAGACAAATTAAAATTTTTTATGGCCTCATATTGTTTCATCTCACAGAAATGATATGCAGAGTTGGATTACCTGAAGATGATTGAAACAATCCCCAAGTCACTTTCTCTCTCAAGGATGATTTTGAAGAATACAATATAAACACAAGAATATAATATAAAATAAAACACAAGTATAAACTAAGAAACATGACTGTTCAGTGATGTATTTCTAAGAGTCTAGAAAATGAGGTGGGAACTGACAGCCAATTTGGGTTTTTCTGCTCCATTCTATATTGATCATTTTCTTGTATATTTGGGTTTATTAAAGCATTTCTGAATTGTCTAGCAATCTTCCTATGCAGGCAGAAATAAATGGTCTTTTTCATTTTAATGGTTTGCTGGAATTAAATGGACTACTTAAAATCTTTTGAGTGTAATGGTACTATCTATAGAGAAGATAATATTTATAGTCAAAGGACTTAAGTATGAACTTTTATTTAATCTGATGTGTGACTTTAAGTAAATTATTTAATCGCCAGAGCCTCAATTGACTTATCTGCAATTGGAGCCTAAGAAAAATTGTTTGAGAAATGCTTCTCGTCTTGTCATAGAAGGGCCACAATAGTAGGCATAAGATTGAAAATAAAACTTACAATTTTTAATACCTTATTTCATTTGCTTTGAAGTAAGGGGTTAAAAGTGCATTCTATTTTTGCAAGTTAATTTAAATATTGACTTTCATAATTTACCCTGTTTTTTATTTACTCCTGAATCTCTTTCAAATTAAACCTTTAAACTCTTCTGTTCAACTCTGGATTTCACGCATGCTCCTCCGGTCTCACTGGATCTGTGTTTGATCTACATACATATGCAGCAGCATCTGGAATAGGTCACATTTCATCACTCAACTCATTTCCCCTAGTTGGTCACATCTCAACCATAAAAGGTCAAGAATTATGCAAATCTGCTTTTTTTTTTAATCAACCTTGACATGAGTGCAATAGATTTCAAATTCCTCTCTTCTTTCTATTTAATTTAAACCCCTTGAAAGAGACTGATGGCTTTAAAATAAAATCTTTATGTGGTTAAAAATATTTTCCATTTTGCATTACTGGGATTTTCAGAGTGAAATAATATAAATGTTAGAAATATTCTAAGAATTCATATTATTTTGATGATTTTCCTTCTCACTGGGGCTCCTTACTTTTTTGTATTTAAATGCAACAAGACTTTGAGTGAATCACTGGAGGCTGATAGCAGACTTTAAGAGTCAGATAACTAGATAAGTAAAAGAAATATGGCAGATGTCATTTCATAATAATATTTGTGAACGTATAATACAGTCAGACTTAAGACTGATGATGTAAGAAAATATAAATTCACTGTGTACAATTCTTTTGTTAGCAGATATGCTTCTAAGCTTTTTTAAAACCATGATCTTCTACCAAAAGGCCAGTATGCCTCCTCCAAGGCAATTCAATTTCAGTTTCCCAAAGATTTATCATGTTAAGGAGATCAAGACTCCTTAAAGTACCTAATTTTTAGTATTACCTCTATCAAAACTCATATTATGCATTCCATTACTGTACAGAGAACCCTGGACTTTTTTTATTGATTTTTTAAATGTTACTTATGTATTTCTAAGTCATGCTAATATGAAATTATTATATTTTAAAAAGGTTTTAATTTGCAAAGCCCAACTGTCTCCACCTTGGCAGAATTTATTAAATGCCCTTAGGTGAACGGAGATTTCTATTGATGTTGCCTAGTTGCTCTTCTCAGCTGTGACTATTTGAGTGAGGCATAGTTGAGAAAGGGTCTTTTTTGTTTTACTACCATCTGAGTTTCTCTTTTAGGGCAGAGACTATGATTTTCATGGTCACATCTCTCTATTTTCCCACATATATCCAGCATGCGGTCTAAAACAAGGTTAATACTTCATGAGCAGGGAATTAATGAACACTATTACTTTTTCAAATGTAACAAGGTAGAGTTTATTTGTCTTAATAATCTGGTGCCAAAAACATGTCTTTTAGGAGAATGGTTTCTTTCCACAACTGTCTTTTTTCTTGCATCTTTCTGCAAGACAGATAGAGTAGTAGAGATATCCCATCTGTTTACCCTTCCACCTTACTTTTTTTTTAATTACATACTTGAAAAATTTTAAACAACCTAGATTTATTACTCAGAGTCAGCCACACCCCCACCTCTGCCTTTGGCAAATGTTGTGTTGTATTCATCACTCAGGCATGTTCAAATCTTTGCGACCCCATGGAGTATAGCCTGCCAGGCTCCTTTGTCCATGGAATTCCCCAGGCAAGCATACTGGAGTGGGTTGCCATTTCCTTCTCCAGGGGATCGTCCAGCCCCAGGTAATGAACCCATGTCACCTATGTCTCCTGCATTAGCAGGCTGGTTCTTGACCGTCTGAGCCACCAAGGAAGTCCACCTTTGGCAAGCACATAAAGCTAAGCACAACCTAGTTTGAGCAAATATATAATATGTTTGCTATAACAAAAAACCACAGACTGTGTAGGCTCAAACAACAGAATTTCTCATAAGTATGGGGGCTAGGAGTAGAGTTCAGGGTGCTGGTACAGTTTGGTGAGGCCCTCTTCTGAATTTTAGATTTCTCATGGCAAAAGGGACTTGGATGTTCTGTGGGATCTCTTTCATAAGAGCATTAATCCCATTCATTATAGCTCCATTTTCATGACCCTAACACCTCCCAAAAGTCCCACCTCCTAACTCCATTACAGTGGGCATTAGGATTACAACATGTGATGGGGTGGGAGGGTGATGCAAACATTCAGACCGTGGTACTTAAAATATTCCGGAGATACTTGTGGAAACTGAGGATAGAGATGCCCAGATTTTAGCAAAAGCTCTACCCAGGGGCTCAGTTATGTTTTCTATTAATTAATTTAACTATCATAACAATTATTATTTCTCTCTCATGAATGATGATACTGATGCCAGAAAGTTTATCTTTCCAATGAGCACATGTTTAGTGAATAATAGAGCTGTTATTCAAACCGAAGAAATTTGTTTCTGGAGACTGTGCCTTTGAATGTCATGATATTCACAAATACAAAGGAAGTGAGATGCTATTAACAGAGGAACATAGTCTAGAAATGTGTTTCATATAGACTGCACAGGGTCTTCTTCACATTCTCTAGTTCACACTGGCATTTCATCCTATTTTATCTTCCATATGGATGTTTCTGCTTATTTATACCTTTTTCTCTCTTACGTATTCAATTTTGTGTTTGTTCCATCACAAAACCAGTGATTCTTTACAACTCTTTTAAGAAATATTTTGAGACTTAGTTCCCAAACCTATTTTTTTCCTTTCTATCAGTAGTTCTGGCTTATAAGGGATGATAGTTAGAATATTTAGATTTAGAACATGCTCGTAATTTGAGGCCAAATAATAAATTAAGGGTTGCTGTGTGGCTTTGGGATGGTTACTCTTGAGTTCAGTGCCTGCTTCTCATTTAACGGCTAAGATGGTATCATGTGGTACAAAACGTTGTGACCTTGACTTAGTCTTTTCCATAGAGGCACAGTAAGACATGTCTCAATGCCGTATAATATCATTATCGTTAATTCTATACATTTATTATTCTAAAAAAAGAAACCAAGAAAAAGAAACAAGAATAAGAAGAGAAGAAACGCACCCTGACTAAGAATATTGCTAGACCTGAAAGAGATCTTAGACAGCATTTATTACTACATCTGGAGAAGGAAATGGCAACCCACTTCAGTATATTGCCTGGAGAATCCCATGGACAGAGGAGTCTTGCAGGCTCCAGTCCATGGGGTCACAAGAGTCAGACACGACTTAGCGACTAAACACCATCACCACCATTACTACATCACTCTTCTTCCTTTATTAAGGAATTAGAAACAAAAATGAGTTTATGTCCAAAGAAGTGAAATTGCAGGCTAGATGCAACGATGTTTTAGATAAATTACAAAACGCCTTTTTTCAAAGGAGCTCAAAGCTAACTTGGGGAGGTGTAAGTCATACTCATGTAAGATGTCAAGGGAGATATTTCTTTTATACTATTTGAACTCCCATTGTCTTATAACATACTAATCCTACACAAAATAAGCTCCAAATAAAAAGCTTGTTCTGCATTCCTGTGTGTGTTCCCTACACAATGATCCACTTCCTTTTCATTTACTTCTTTATAAATAAAACTTAGAGAAGATAAATAATACACTCAGACCAATGTCCCAGCACTGATCTTATTTCTAGCTTTAGCCAAGATATTCAGTAACTTCTCCCCATCCATCAACCTGATTCTGATCAGGTTAATCTTCGACTTTTCTTTTCTTTTCTTTTTATTTTTATTTTGCCTCTTCTTGAACTTCTGAGAAGACTATTTCATCTTTTTCATAGAGAAAATAGAATACATAGAGGGTTCATTCTCAACTTCCTGTCTTGCCCCAATTTCATCTCTCAGTCATAAGATCGGCCTCCATGCTCTCTGCCACCCTTTTTCTTTCCCTTCTCAAGTGGGGGAGGTATCCTTCTCTCTGTCCATGGCAAACTCCTCCATCCACTATTTTAGATATATTTCTTCACTCCTCTTAGATACTTACTCTACAATTGTCTCGTCTTAAATATTCATCTTCTCTCTCCTTATTGGGTTTTTTTTCTAGTACATAAATATGCTCAATTCTATCACCTATAAAAGAAACTTTTAACTGTTACTCTGTGTATTTCCTTCCCATCACAAGACTTCTCCCTGCCTGCTATTATCCAGTGGTTTACATTGGGTATAAGAGAAACTTCAATCACCCTACTATATAGTTATCTATTTAGTCACCAACTATTTGTTAGATTTCTGCTGCTTACCAGTAACAGGGATGCTGTTTGAAGTATAGCAGTGAATAGGAGAGATGTGGTCACTAGCCTTGTAGGACCTGACACCAGTAACGAATACAAGATATTTTTATGACGTGAGCCTTATTTGTCTTCTAAACTCACATCTATCGATCTCTCTATCTTACTATCTCTCTGCTCTATTTATTGATCTATCTACCTACCTATCACTTATGCCCTAATTAAAAATCTGCTTCATACACTACCAAGCTTTTGCACATCCATGACTATACCTTAGGATGCCTTGCTAATCCTTTTGCTGCAGTGCTTTTCATGCTTTCTCTAATTTTTTTGCCTATATCTTTCCTAAGTATAGATTATATATATATCCTCTGTGCTCACATATCACTCTCTCTTTCTGAATTATTATAGCATCCCCTAATATGTTGTAACCCTTTCTATATTTGTCCTGCCCCTGCCCCTACTAAATGAGTACCTTGGCCTCATGCCGTGTAGGTATGCTTTTCTTTGCTCAATACCTAAAATCTAAGTTACCTCTAGAAAGTGAGACCTCTCTTTTTTTAGGCTTCAGCAATCTGCAGGTTGAAGTAAGGTTAAATTATCGCATTTCCCATTTGTTTCCTACCCTCTGCTCATGTAGTATTTCAGTGACATGAAAGTATATCCAGGCTTTTCTGGGAGTCTCCAAGGAATGTCTGATATTGTATACCTGATAATAGTGGAAACTGCTAT
>NW_017211377.1:0-1416 GCF_001704415.2 Capra hircus
ATCCAATCATCTTGTCCTCTGTTGCCCCTTTCTTCTCCTGCCTTCAATCTTTCCAGCATCAGGGTCTTTCAAATGAGTCAGTTCTTCACATCACGTGGCCAAAGTATTGGAGCTTCAGCTTCAGTCCTTCCAATGAATATTTAGGGTTTATTTCCTTTATGATTGATTGGTTTCATCTCCTTCCTATACAAGGGACTGTCAAGAGTCTTCTCCAGCACCACAGTTCAAAGGTGTCAGTTCTCTGTGCTCAGCATTTTTTATTGTCCTTTCTCATATTCATACATGACTCCGGAAAAACCCTAGCTTTGACTAGACAGACCTTTGTTGGCAAAGTAATATGCTGTCTACGTTTGCCGGATTTTTTCTTCCAGGAGCAAGTATCTTTTAATTTCATGGCTGCAGTCACTGTCCACAGTGATTTTGGACCCAGGAAAATAAAATCTGTCACTGTTCCTATTGCTTCCCCATCTATTTGCCCATGAAGTGATAGGGCTGGATGCCATGATCTTAGTTTTTGAATGTTGAGTTTTAAGCCAGATTTTTCACTCTTCTCTTTCACCTTCATCGAGAGACTCTTTAGTTCTCCTGTGCTTTCTGCCATAAGGGTGGTGTCATCTGCATATCTGAAGTTATTGGATTTCTCCCAGAAATCTTGATTCCAGCTTGTGCTTCATCCAGCTTGGGCATTTAGCATGATGTACTCTGTATATAAATTAACAAGCACAGTGACAATGTACAGCCTTGACATACTCCTTCCCAGTTTTGAACGCAGTCCTTTGTTCCATGTCCGGTTCTAACTGTTGCTTCTTGACCTACATACAGGTTTCTCAGGAGGCAGGTAAGGTGGTCTGATAGTCCCATCTCCTTAAGAATTTTCCACACTTTTTTGTGATTCATGCAGTCAAAGGCTTTACAT
Source organism: Capra hircus (assembly GCF_001704415.2). NCBI lineage: Eukaryota > Metazoa > Chordata > Mammalia > Artiodactyla > Bovidae > Capra > Capra hircus. The sequence continues at coordinate 917 of NW_017211377.1, forward strand.
AGAGAATGAAGCAGAAGTAATGTTTTTCTGGAATTCTCTTGATTTTTCTACGATCCAACAGGCAATTTGATCTCTGGTTCTTCTGCCTTTTCTAAACTCTTTTCTATATCTGGAAGTTCTTGGTTACATACTGTTGAAGCCTAGCTTGGAGAATTTTGAACTTTGCTTTGCTAGCATGTGAAATGAGTGCAATTGTGTGGTAGTTTGAACATTCTTTGTCATTGCCTTGGAGGAAATGAAAACTGATGTTTCCAGTCCTATGGCCATTGCTGAGTTTTCCAAATTTACTGGGCATATTGAGTAGAGCCCTTTACCAGCATAACCTTTTAGGATTTTGAAATAGCTCAGCTGGAATTCTATCACCTCCACTAGCTTAGTTTGTAGTAACCTCCAAAGACTCACTTGACTCCACATGCCAGGATATCTGACTCTAGGTATGTGATCACATCATTGTGGTTATCCAGCTCATGAAGATCTTTTTTGTGTAGTTCTTCTGTGTA
>NW_017211378.1:0-1411 GCF_001704415.2 Capra hircus
CTCTAGCTCTGTTCAGAGGCCCGATCTGGCAGGTTCCTGGCCACCAAGATGCTCTGCCATAGGCGAGCTTGCGCAGACTTGCCTTGCTTTAAGGCTCCCTCCCAGGAAGGAGCAGGCTGTGTGAGGCCGGAAACGCCACTGGCGCCTTCCTGGCTTCAGCTCTACCCCTGCCTTGCCTTTGCACTTAGGTCCAAGCGTCCTTGAGGAGGGCTTAGGGGCTGGTGGGTTGCACACTGCCAAGGGCTCCAGCAGTGAAAGCTCTGTCAGAGGGAAGCGAAGGGCAACAGCAGGGCTCCTCAGCGGTTCCTTGGCCGCCCAGACAAAGCTCCGCACGGAGAGCACCAGGTTCCAAGGGCCCCCTGGCTGGGTTTTCATCCACACTCCAGAGGCTGACTCCGTGGGTGCCTAGAAAGTGTGTGAGAAGACGTAGGTTCCCTAGCACTCTCCTCCCCAGCAGAGACATGTGGCAGGTGGTTGGGGCCTTATCCTGCGTGTCTGGGTTCCCGCCACAGCCCAACTCAGGGGAAGCAGCCCCTGAGGCAAGACCTGCTGGAGGAGCCCTGCGCGCCCGCTGATAGGCGAGAGCACAGCCAGCAGTGTAGCGAGCCTCCTCGGGAGAAGAGGAGGCAGCCGAGCCCAGTCAAGAGGAAAGCCCTGCTTGCACGGAGCTAAGTGCGCCTCCAGTACGGCAGAGCTCTAGCTCTGCTCAGAGCCCCGATCTGGCAGAGTTTCTGGCGCGAGGCGCTGCTCGGCCGGGGGCTCGCCTTGCCCAGACTTGCCTTGCTTTTAGGCTCCTCCCCAGGAAGGAGCTGTCTGAGCGAGCCTGGGAGACGCCACTGGTGCCTTCCTTGCCTCAGCTCCAATCCTGCCTTGCTTTGCACATAGGTGCCAGGCGTCCTGGGGAGGGCTTAGGGGGTGGTGGGTTGCACACTGCCAAGGGCTTCAGCAGTGAGAGCTCTGTCAGAGGGAAGGGAAGGGCAACTGCAGGGCTCCTCCAGCGGTTTCTAGCCGCCTAGAATCAGCGCCGCACCGAGAGAGCACCAGGCTCCCAGGTCCCCTGGCTGGGGTTTTCAGCCCCGCACACACGGAGGCTGATTCCTTGGGTGCCCAGAAAGTGTATGACAGACGTAGGTTCCCTAGCACTCTCCTCCCCAGCAGAGACATGTGCAGGTGTTGGGGCCTGATCCTGCGTGTCTGGGTTCCTGCCCACAGCCCCAACTCAGGGGAAGCAGCCCCTGAGGCAAGACCTGCTGGAGGAGCCCTGCGCGCCGCCCGATAGGCGAGTGCACAGCCAGCAGGGAAGCGAGCCTCCTCGGGGAAGAGGAGGCAGCAAGCCCCGTCAAGCTGAAAGCCCTGCTTCACGAAGCTAAGTGCGCCTCCAGTAGCGGCAGATCTCTAGCTCTGTTCAGAG
>NW_017211379.1:0-1410 GCF_001704415.2 Capra hircus
GAAGCGAGTCCCGCCCACATCAGAGGAGCCCCGTTTCCGCCTCCTAGCTCGAGAGGAGGGATCCTTTCCCTGCGTTTTTCGGGAAAATTCCCGGCCTTCCGTCGCATCTCAGGAGGAGGCACTCTCCCACAGGAAGGGCGAGAGGAACTCCAGGGTCGTTCCACCATTCCAGAGTCCCCCAGATGTCTCAGTCCATTCCAGGGAAACCTGTTCTCCCCTGCACTGCCTCGACTTTCAAGCCGAGGATCGACACACACCACGGTGGCACGTGGGACAGCCCTGTGGGAAAGCCTCGTGGGAAAGCCTCATGGGAAAGCCTCGAGGGAAAAGCCACAGATCCCTTGATGCACGCGAAGGGAAGCGTGACACTGCTGCTACATCTTCGGAGGAAAGCACGCACGTGCATGCCACCACTCGAGACGAGGACTGACTCCCCTGGGGAGACTCCAGAAGTACCCCCAAGATCCATGTCAACTCTGGAGAGGAATCCTCAGGTTCCGGCACCGATTCCACACAAGGTCTTAGGCCCGGCATCGACGGGAGAGGAATCCGAGAGGCCCCCGAGCACTCGCATGGGGACTGGGCTTTCCTGAGGCCACCAGAGCGGGTCCGCTGAGGTCCCCGGCGTAAGTCGAGAGCACCTGCCGCAACTCGAGAAAATCCAGGAGGTTCTCCCCTCCAGGCGAGATGAGGCCCATTTCCGCTGAGGCGTCTAGTGCTAATCACATCTAACCTCTGGAACTTCCAAAGGGTCCTTCACACCCTTGCTGCAACTCAAGAAGTTCCCCGACATACCCGTTCCCTCGAGAGGAAGCATGAGAGTCCCGCCCACATCCAGAGGAGCCCCGTTTCCGCCCTCCTAGCTCGAGAGGAGGGATCCTTTTCCTGCGTGGTGGGGAAAGAATTCCCGCGTTCCGTCGCAACTCAAGAGGAGGCGCTCTCCACAGGAAAGGCGAGAGTAACTCCAGGGTCGTGCCACCCATTCCCAGAGTCCCCCAGATGTCTCAGTCCATTCCAGGGAAACCTGTTTTCACTGCACTGGCCTCGACTTTCAAGCCGAGGATCGACTCACAGCATGGTGGCACGTGGGACAACCCTGTGGGAAAGCCTCGTGTGAAAGCCTCCTGGGAAAGCCGGAATGGAAAGCCACAGATCCCTTGATCCACGGGAAGGGAAGCGCGACACTGCTGCTACAGCTCGGAGGAAAGCACACGTGCATGCCCCCACTAGAGACGAGGACTGACTCGCGCTGGGGAGACTCCAGAAGTACCCCAAGATCCATGTCAGCACTGGAGAGGAATCCTCATGCTCCGGGACTGACTCCACACGAGGTCTTTGGCCCGGGATCAAGGGGAGAGGAATCCGAGAGGCCCCCGAGCAACTCGCATGGGGACTGGCCTTTCCTGAGGC
>NW_017211380.1:0-1410 GCF_001704415.2 Capra hircus
CCTGAGGATTCCTCTCCAATGCTGACATGGATCTTGGGGTACTTCTGGAGTCTCCCCAGGGGAGTCAGTGCTCGTCTCTAGTGGGCATGCATGTGCGCTTTCTCCGAGCTGTAGCAGCAGTGTCACACTTTACTTCGCGTGGATCAAGGGATCAGGGGCTTTCCGCTCGAGGCTTTCCCACGAGCATTTCCCACGAGGCTGTCACACAGGGCTGTCCCACGTGCCAACGTGGTGTGAGTCGATCCTCGGCTTGAAAGTCAAGGCAGTGCAGGGAAAACAGGTTTCCCTGGAATGGACTAAGACATCTGGGGGACTCTGGGAATGGTGGCACGACCTGTAGTTCCTCTCGCCTTTCCTGTGGAGAGCGCCTCCTCTTGAGATGCGACGGGAACGCCGGGAATTCTTTCCCAACCACACAGGGAAAGGATCCCTCCTCTCGAGCTAGGAGGCGGAAAAGTGGCTCCTCTGGATGTGGGTGGACTCTCCTGCTTCCTCTCTAGTGGAGACGGGTATATCGGGGAACCTCTTGAGTTGCAGCAAGGGTGTGAAGGACGCCTTTTGGAAGTTCCAGAGGTTAGGTGTGATTAGACTCGAGACGCATCAGGGGAAAAGGGCCTCATCTCGCTGGAGGGGAGAACCTCCTGGAGTTTCTCGAGTTGCGGCAGGTGCTCTCGACTTACGACGGGGACCTCAAGGACCCGCTCTGGTGGACTCAGGAAAGGCCAGTCCCCATGCGAATTGCTCGTAGGCCTCTCGGGATTCCTCCCTTCAATGCCGGGCCTAAGATCTTGTGTGGAGTCGGTGTCGGAACCTGAGGATTCCTCTCATTGCTGCCATGGATCTTGGGGTACTTCTGGAGTCTCCCCAGGGGAGTCAGTCCTCGTCTCGATTCGGGCATGCACGTGTGCTTTCCTCCGAGCTGTAGCAGCAGTGTCGCGCTTCCCTTCGCGTGGATCAAGGGATCTGTGGCTTTCCCTCGAGGCTTTCCCCCACGAGGCTTTTCCACATGGATGTCCACACGTCCACCGTGGTGTGAGTCGATCCTCGGCTTGAAAGTCGAGGCAGTGCAGGGAAAAACAGGTTTCCCTGGAATGGACTGAGACATCTGGGGGACTCTGAGAAATGGTGGCACGACCCTGGAGTTCCTCTCGCCTTTCTTGTGGAGAGCGCCTCCTTTTGAGATGCGACAGGAACGCCGGGAATTCTTTCCCGACCACGCAGTGAAAGGATGCCTTCTCTCGAGCTAGAGGCGGAAACGGGGCTCCTCTGGATGTGGGCGGGACTCTCGTGCTTCCTCTCGGAGTGAGACGGGTATTGTCGGGGAACTTCTTGAGTTGCAGCAAGGGTGTGAAGGACCCTTTTGAAGTTCCAGAGGTTAGGTGTGATTTGCCTGGAGACGCCTCACCGGAA
>NW_017211381.1:0-1407 GCF_001704415.2 Capra hircus
CGTTAATTAACAGGTATGTGAAGCTCTAAATATCAGTGGAAATTACATACAGCATATAGGCCCCAGTGTTCTGGAATGGTGGAAAGAAACAACCAAACTCTTGAAGAGACACTTTCAAAATGGATCATAGAGACTGACTGTACATGGATGGGCTTGCTTCCGGCAGACTTACTCATATTACGGGTAACTGCACGTTCCCATAGTTGTTGTCCTTATGAAATTTTCTATGGGAGACCCCCTCCCACAGTGAGGCAGGTGTTAGCAGATTTGCCACAAGTAAGGGGGTGGGATTTCACAGCAGATGGAACAATTAGGTAAGGTAATAAATCAGGTAACTAAGTTTGCATAAAAAAGAATATCATTCCCCCTTGAGGAACAGATTCATGAATTTGTGCTCAGTGATCAGGTGTGGCTCAATGACTGGAAACACAATTCCTTGGCCTGACATCGGAAGGTCCTTATACTGTTGTTTTAGCCACAATTCTGAAAGAGATGGGAATACCAGACCACCTAACCTGCCTCTGAGAAATCTGGATGAAGGTCAGGAAGCAACAGTTAGAGTAGGACATGGAACAACAGACTGGTTCCAAAAAGGAAAAGGAGTATGCAAAGGCTGTATATTGTCACCCTGTTTATTTAACTTATATGCAGAGTACATCATGAAAAATGCTGGGATGGAAGATACATGAGCTGGAATGAAGATTGCCGGTAGAAATATCAATCAACTTAGATATGCAGATGACACCACCATTATGGCTGAATGTGAAGAGGAACGGGTATGTCGGGGAACTTCTTGAGTTGCAGCAAGGGTGTGAAGGACCCTTTGGAAGTTCCAGAGGTTAGGTGTGGTTAGTCTCGAGATGCCTCAGCAGAAATGGGCCTCATGTCGCCTGGAATGGAGAGGCTCCTGGATATTACCGAGTTTCAGCAGGTGCTCTCGAGTTACGATGGGGACTTCAGGGACCCGCTCTGGCGGCCGGCAGGAAAGGCCAGTTTCATGCGTGTTGCTAGGGGGCCTCTCGTGATTCTCTCCCGTCGATACTGGGGCCTAAGACCTTGTGTGGAGTCGGGGCCGGAAGCTGAGGATTCCTCTCCAGTGCTGACATGGATTTTGGGGTACTTCTGGAGTCTCCACAAAGGAGTCAGGCCTCGTCTCCGAGTGGGGATATGAGCGTGCCCTTTCCTCCCATGCTGTACAGCAGTGTCACGCTTCCCCTTGCGTGGACCAAGGGATCTGTGGCTTTCCCTCGAGTCTTTCCCACGAGGCTTTCCCACAGGGCTGTCCCACGTGTCACGGTGGTGTGAGTCGATCCTGGCATGAAAGCCGAGGCAGTGCAGGGAAAACAGGTTCCTGTGGAACGGACTGAGATATCTGGGGAGTCTTGAATGGTGGCACGACCCTGCAGT
>NW_017211382.1:0-1406 GCF_001704415.2 Capra hircus
CAGAAGTACCCCAAGATCCATGTCAGCACTGGAGAGGAATCCTCAGGTTCCGGCACCTGCTGGGAGCCAGTGTGAGGAATCCCGCCCGTGACAAGGTCATGAGGAAGGAAGCTGACATACGCAAGGCGTGCTCAGACTTCAGGGACCCCTCTGCAAATTCCTAAGCACGTACCCCAACAAAAATCTCTGCGGCTTTTGTGCTCTGTTTTTCCACTCTTCTGACATTTTCTGGAAAAAGTCAATTCAGGGCTTTAGTCTTCTGCATTTGAAAGAGTGTTTCAATCCAAAAACCCCTCCGATGGCTTTCTAGCCTGCCTGCAGGACTCGTACAGCTGCGCATGTGATTGTTTGAGGCCTCCTGACCGCAGGAGGCACAGGAAGCTTAAAACATCTAGGAATGTAGGAGCTTCCGAGGAGTCAAAATCTTTAGAATAGGACTGATTAATGGTTTCATTTTTTGGGTCAATGCTTGCTGCCAAAATTTTCATATCCTTTATTTTTAGATATAGTTGGTATATAGAAAAACAAGTAGTAGACCTGGTATTAGCAACATTAGATCTTTGAGTTAAGTACCTTCTTTGTTATATCCCACTGCACCTTTGTTCTATAGAGATGTAACTTTAATGCTTTAAGGAGATGCAGATTAAAAAAAAAACACTTCAGGGGAAACAAAATTAACATTCATTAAGGAAGAGAGCCAAAAAGTGTTAACAAGCCTCTTGGCCAAAAGATAATGTAAATCACCTGAGACCTTTTGTATACAAAATGATATACGGAAAGAATCTGGGGGTTGCGAACGCTACATAATTTTGTGTTACCCATTGATCTCCGTGTTTTATCAAAAGTATAAAAGGCCTTCTGAACAATAAAGGATGGGGGGCCAGTTTCTCGAACTAGTCTCTCGCCTGGTTTTCTTGGGACTCTGGCTCCCCCATGTCTCTCTCTCTCTCTTCTTCTCTCCCCTTCCCTCTCTCTGCTCTTTACTTTAACTTCAGGCTGAATCTCCATCTGGGGCGCGGAGGCTCGCCAGGTCTACTTACTTGCCCCGGCTGTTAAGACCGCACGAAAGGGAGCTTAAGGCGAGGCACCCTTAGATATTCAAGCGGGCGCCGGTGGCCCAACGTAGATGGTGCAAATTCCTTGTCTGGAATTTTATTGGCCTTCCGCGTAAACCAAGCTATTCAGCCCTCTTCCTCCACTTAATCTTCTTACTACACACTATAGTTTCTTAATCTAATCTTACATTAATAAACAAACAAGTCTTTCCACGCCAACGCCGTCCACCCTTCGAATTCCTGGATCCACCGGGGCTGGACCCCGCAAGTGGTGCCCGGAACAGGCTATTCGAAGGTAGGTTCCTCGGAGCAAAAAGCTCCCCCCCGGAGCACTCTCTGTTGCTCAGCCCC
>NW_017211383.1:0-1405 GCF_001704415.2 Capra hircus
CCGCTTTGGTTTGTGCCCTCCCTCGCAGCGGGGGGGCGATCAACCCGGGTGGATCAATCAGGGCCCTCAGCAGTGCCAAGGGAGCTTACGCCCAGGAAACGCCCCAAGGTCCCTTTGAATTGGCACCAACGCCCCCTTTCCCAGCCTGCCTTTCTCTGGATTTCTTGCCTTTTCACATTCCACAGGTCCCTGGCCTCGACTGTCCCCCGCTGGCTCCTCCGAGGCATTCCGGGACACCAGACGCTCTCTCCAGCGCCTCCACCTAGATCCCTCGCTGTCCTCGCCTCCGTTTCCCCCATGCCCCTCCGCAACTCCTCCGTGGGCTCTTGGCGTCCTTTCACTACAGCAGTCACAGAGTGCCAACACTGAGGGCTTTGAGTTTGCCTGGAGCCCAAGGCTCCGGCCAGAGACCTGAGGGGCCAGCGTTTGGAATGGCAGCTAATGCCATTTGGGGCTTTTCTCACATGGAGCCTGAGGCCCGCACCTCCGCGGGCAAACCACCAGCGCGAGTGCCCTGGAGATACCCACCCAAGGGGACAGTGTACCACCTACTGTGGGGAAGGAGGTTCCTGTTTTCCCTGCACTGGTTCGACTTTTCACGCGAGGATCGACTCACACCATGATGCAAGTGGAATAGCCCTGTGGGAAAGCCTCATGGGAAAGACTCCAGGGAAAGCCACAGATTCCTTGATCCACGAGAAGGGAAGCGTGACACTGCTGCTACACTCGGCGAGGAAAGCGCACGTGCATGACCCCACTCGAGCCGAGGACTGACGCCACTTGGAGAGACTCCAGAAGTACGCCAAGATCCATGTCAGCACTGGAGAGGAATCCTCAGGTTCCGGTCCCGACTTCACACAAGGTCTTAGGCCCCGGCATCGATGGGAGAGGAATCCTGAGAGAGGCCCCCTAGCACCTCGCATGGGACTGGCCTTTCCTGAGGTCACCAGAGTGGGTCCCTGAGGTCTCTGTTGTAAGTCGAGAGCACCTGCGGCAACTCGAGAAAATCCAGGAGGTTCTCCCCTCCAGGCGAGATGAGGCCCATTTCCGCTGAGGCGTCTCGAGGCCTAATCACACCTAACCTCTGGAACTTCCAAAGGGTCCTTCACAACCTTGCTGCAACTCAAGAAGTTCCCTGACATACCCGTCTCACTAGAGAGGAAGCACGAGAGTCCTGCCCACATCCAGAGGAGCTCGGTTTCCGCCTCCTAGCTCGAGAGGAGGGATCCTTTCCCTGCGTGGTCGGGAAAGAATTCCCGGCGTTCCCGTCGCATCTCAAAGAGGAGGCGCTCTCCCACAGGAAAGGCGAGAGGAACTCAGGTCGTGCCACCATTCCCTGAGTCCCCCAGATGTCTCAGTCCATTCCAGGGAAACCTGTTTTCCCTGCACTGCCTTGACTTTTAAG
>NW_017211384.1:0-1405 GCF_001704415.2 Capra hircus
CACACCTCACCTCTCGAACTTCCAAAGGGTCCTTCGCCCCTTCCTGCCACTCAAGAAGTTCCGACATACCCGTCTCCACTCGAGTGGAAGCACGAGAGTCCCGCCCACATCCAGAGGAGCCCCGTTTCCGCTCCTACCTCGAGAGGAGGGATCCTTTCTCTGCGTGGTAGGGAAAGAATTCCCGGCGTTCCTGTCGCATCTCAGAGGAGGCCTCTCCACAGGAAAGTCGAGAGGAACTCCAGGGTCGTGCCCACCATTCCAGAGTCCCCGAGATGTCTCTGTCCATTCCAGGGAAACCTCTTTTCCCTGCACTGCCTCGACTTTCAAGCCGAGGATCGACTCAAACCACGGTGACACGTGGGACAGCCCTGTTGGAAGCCTCGTGTGAAAGCCTCGTTGGAAAGCCTCGAGGGAAAGCCACAGATCCCTTGTTCCACGCGAAGGGAAGCGCAACACTGCTGCTACAGCTAGGGAGGAAAGCGCAGGTACATGCACCTAATCGACACGAGAACTGACTCCCCTGGGGAGACTCCAGAAGTACCCAGATCCATGTCAGCAACTGGAGGTGAATCCTCAGGTTCCCGGCCCGACTCCACACAAGGTCTCTAGGCCCCGGCATCGACCGGAGAGGAATCCCAAGAGGCCCCCGAGCAACTCGCATGTGGACTGGCCTTTCCTGAGGCACCAGTGCGGGTCCCTGAGGTCCCCAGTCGTAAGTCGAGAGCACCTGCCGCAACTCGAGAAAATCCAGGAGGTTCTCCCCTCCAGGCGAGATGAGCTTTTTTCTCCTGAGGCGTCTCAAGGCTAATCACACCTAACCTCTGGAACTTCCAAAGGGTCCTTCGCACCCTTGCTGCAACTCAAGAAGTTCCCCGACATACCCGTCTACTCGGAGGAAGCACGAGAGTCCCGCCACATCCAGAGGAGCCCCGTTTCCGACTCCTAGCTCGAGAGGAGGCATCCTTTCCCTGCGAGATCGGGAAAGAATTCCCGGCGTTCCCGTGGCAACTCAAGAGGAAGCGCTCTCAACATGAAGGCGAGAGGAACTCCTGGGTCGTGCCACCATTCCAGAGTCCCCCCAGTGTCTCAGTCCATTCTAAGGAAACCTGTTTTCCCTGCACTGCCTCTACTTTCAAGCCGAGGATCGTCTCACCCCACAGTGGCACGTGGGCAGCCCTGTGGGAAAGCCTCGTGGGAAAGCCTCGTGGGAAAGCCTCGAGGAAAGCCACATATCCTTGATCCACGCGAAGGGAAGCGTGACACTGCTCTACTGCTCGGAAGGAAAGCCCAAGTGCATGCCCCCAATCTGACGAGGACTGACTCCCATGGGGAGACTCTAGAAGTACCCCTAAATCCATGTCAGCACTGGAGAGGAATCCTCAGATTCTGGCAACGACTCCACACA
>NW_017211385.1:0-1405 GCF_001704415.2 Capra hircus
ACACCAGGTTCCAAGGGCCCCTGGCTGGGTTTGCATCCCCACACTCCAGAGGCTGACTCCGTGGGTGCTAGAAAGTGTGTGAGAGACGTAGTTCCCTAGCACTCTCCTCCCCAGCAGAGACATGTGCAGGTGGTTTGGGGCCTTATCCTGCGTGTCTGGGTTCCGCCCACAGCCTCAACTCAGGGAAGCAGCCCCTGAGGCAAGACCTGCTGGAGGAGCCTGCGGCCCCGCCTGATAGGCGAGAGCACAGCCAGCAGTGTAGCGAGCCTCCTGGAGAAGAGGAGGCAGCCGAGCCCAGTCAAGAGGAAAGCCCTGCTTGCACGGAGCTAAGTGGGCCTCCAGTACGGCAGAGCTCTAGCTCTGCTCAGAGCCCCGATCTGGCAGAGTTTCTGGCGCGAGGCTGCTCGGCCGGGGCTCGCCTTGCCCAGACTTGCCTTGCTTTTAGGCTCCCTCCCAGGAAGGAGCTGTCTGAGCGAGCCTGGGAGACGCCACTGGTGCCTTCCTTGCCTCAGCTCCAATCCTGCCTTGCCTTTGCACATAGGTGCCAGGCGTCGTTGGGGAGGCTTAGGGGGTGGTGGTTGCACACTCCAAGGGCTTCAGCAGTGAGAGCTCTGTCAGAGGAGGGGAAGGGCAACTGCAGGGCTCCTCCAGCGGTTTCTAGGCCGCCTAGAATCAGCGCCCGCACCGAGAGCACCAGGCTCCCAGGGCCCCTGGCTGGGGTTTTCAGCCCCGCACACACGGGAGGCTGATTCCTTTGGTGCCCAGAAAGTGTATGACAGACGTAGGTTCCCTAGCACTTCCTCCCCAGCAGAGACATGTGCAGGTGTTTGGGGCTGATCCTGCGTGTCTGGGTTCCTGCCCACAGCCCCCAACTCAGGGGAAGCGCCCCTGAGGCAAGACCTGCTGGAGGAGCCCTGCGCCCCCGCTGATAGGCGAGGTGCACAGCCAGCAGGGAAGCGAGCCTCCTCGGGGGAAGAGGAGGCAGCCAGCCCCGTCAAGTTGAAAGCCCTGCTTGCACGGAGCTAAGTGCGCCTCCAGTACGGGCAGAGCTCTAGCTCTGCTCAGAGCCCCGATCTGGCAGAGTTCCTGCGCGCGAGGCTGCTCTGCGGGGGCTAGCCTTGCCCAGACTTGCCTTGCTTTTTAGGCTGCCTCTCCAGGAAGGAGCAGGCAGCAGGAGCCTGGGAGTCGCCACTGGCGCCTTTCTTGCCTCAGCTCCAATCCTGCCTTGCCTTTGCACTTAGGTCCCAGTCCTCCTTAAGGAGAGCTTAGGGCTGGTGGGTTGCACACTGCCAAAGGGCTCCGAGCAGTGAGGAATTCTGTCAGAGGGAAGGGCAAGGGCACGCAGGGCTCCTCCAGCGGTTGCTTGGCCGCCCAGATTCAGCGCCAACACGGAGAGCACCAGGCT
>NW_017211386.1:0-1402 GCF_001704415.2 Capra hircus
CATGCCCCGCTCGAGACGAGGACTGACTCACCTGGGGAGATTCCAGAAGTACCCTCAAAAATCCATGTCAGCACTGGAGAGGAATCCTCAGGTTCGGCACCGAATCCACACAAGATCATAGGCCACGGCATCGACGGGAGAGGAATCCTGAGAGGCCCCCGAGCAACTCTCATGGGACTGCTTCCCTGAGGCACCAGAGCGGATCCCTGAGGTCCTCGTCGTAAGTCGAGAGCACCTGCCGCAACTCGAGGAAAATCCAGGAGGTTCTCCCCTCCAGGCGAGATGAGGCCCATTTTCGCTGAGGCGTCTCCAGGCAAATCACACCTAACCTCTGGAAATTCCAAAGGGTCCTTCACACCCTTGCTGGAACTCAAGAAGTTCCCCGACATACCCGGCTCCATTCGAGAGGAAGCACGAGAGTTCCGCCCACATCCAGAGGAGCCCCGTTCTGCCTCCTAGCTCGAGAGGTGGGATCCTTTCCCTGCGTGGTCGGGAACGAATTCCTGACGTTCCCGTCGCATCTCAAGAGGAGGGCGCTCTCCACAGGAAAAGTCGAGAGGAACTTCAGTGTCGTGCCACCATTCCCAGAGTCCCCAGATGTCTCAGTCCATTCCAGGGAAACCTGTTTTCCCTGCACTGGCCTCGATTTTCAAGCCGAGGATCGACTCACACCTCGGTGGCACGTGGGACAGCCCTGTGGGAAAACCTCCTGGAAAGCCTCAGGGAAAGCCTCGAGGGAAAGTCACAGATCCCTTGATCCACGAGAAGGGAAGCGTGACACTGCTGCTACAGCTCGGGGGGAAGCACCCGTGCATGCCCGCACTCGAGACGAGGACTGACTTCCCTGGGAAGACTCCAGAAGTACCCCAAGATCCATGTCGGCAATGGAGAGGAATCCTCAGGTTAGGCACTGACCCCACACAAGTCTTAGGACCCAGCATCGACGGGAGTGGAATCCCGAGAGGCCGCGAGCAACTCGCATGGGGACTGGCCTTTCCTGAGGCCACCAGAGCAGGACTCTGAGGTCCCCGTGGTAAGTCGAGAGCACCTGCCGCAACTCGAGAAAATCCAGGAGGTTCTCTCCTCCAGGCGAGATGAGGCGCATTTGTGCTGAGGCGTCTCGAGGCTAATCACACCTAACCTCTGGAACTTCCAAAGGGTCCTTCACACCCTTGCTGCAACTCAAGAAGTTCCCTGACATTCCCGTCTCCACTCGAGAGGAAGCACGAGAGTCGCCCACATCCAGAGGAGCCCCGTTTCCGCCTCCTAGCTCGAGAGGAGGGATCCTTTCCCTGCGTGATCGGGAAAGAATTCCTGGCCTTCCCGTCGCATCTCAAGAGGAGGCGCTCTCCACAGGAAAGGCGAGAGGAACTCCAGGGTCGTGCCTCCATTCCCAGAGTCC
>NW_017211387.1:0-17654 GCF_001704415.2 Capra hircus
CGGGAGCCCCGTTTCCGTCCTCCTAGCTCGAGAGGAGGATCCTTTCCCCGTGTCGAAAGAATCCCGGCGTTCCCGATCGCACTCAAGGGAAGGCGCTCTCCACAGAATAGGCGAGAGGAAACCCAGGCGACGTGCACCATTCCCAGAGTCCCCCAGATGTCTCAGTCCATTCCATGGGAAAACCTAGTTTTCCTGCACTGCTCGCACTTTCAAGCCAAGATCGCACCACAAACGGGTCAACGTCGGACAAAAGCCCTGATGCGAAAGCCTCGTGGGAAACCGTCGTTGGGAAAGCCTCGAGGAATGCCCTCATGATCTTGTTCACGCGACAGGAAGGCGTGACATTGCTGCTCACACTTCGGAAGGTAAGGCATCGTGCATGCCACCCAACTCGGACGAGGACTGACTCTCCCTGGCGAGACTTCGCAGAGTACACCAAGATCCATCGGTCAGCACGTGGGAGAGGAATCCTCAGCTCCGGCACTACCCACACAAGGTCTATACGCCCGCACATTGACGGAGAAAGGCAATCCCGAGAGCGCCCCCAGAGTTAACTCGCATGGGATTGCCTTCTACCTGGCACCTGCCAAGCGGGTTCCCTGAGTCACCCGTCGTTAAGTCAGATGGCAACCTGCGTCAAGACTCGAAGAATCAAGCAGGTTCTCCCCTTCCAAGCGAGATGAGGGCCCATTTCCGCTGAGGCGTTCCGAGCGATAATACACCTAATCCTCTGGAACTTCCAGAAGGGTCCTTCACACCCTTTGCTGCAACTCAAAGAAGATTCGCCCGACATACCCGTCTTCACTCGAGAGGAAGCACGAGAGTCCGCGCCACTCCAGCAGAGAGCCGTTTCTCCGCTGCTTAGCTCGAGAGGTGCAGGATCTTTCCCTGCGTGTCGGAAAGAATTCCCGGCGCTTCCCTGTCCCATACTCAAGAGGAGGGCTTCGCACAAGAAAGGCGAGAGGCAACTCCAGGGTCGATGCCCATTCCCATGAGTCCCCAGATGTCTCGAGTCCATTCAGGAAACCTGTTTGTCCGTGCCACTGTCGACTTTCAAGCGAGGATAGACTCACAACCCCGTGGCACTGTGGGACAGCCCTGTGGAAAGCCTCTGTGAAGCCCCTCCGTGGGGAAAGTCCTCGGATCCGACAGATCCCTGTCCCGAAGGAAGCGTGAGCACTGCGGCTACAGCTCGGAGGAAAGTCGCACGTGCATGCCCCCTCTCGAGACAGAGACCTGACTCCCCTCTGGGAGACTCCAGAAGTACCCCCAAGATCCATGTCAGCACTGGAGAGGAATCCTCAGGTTCCACGCGCCACCGACACCGCACAATGTCTTAGCCTGGCATCGATGAGCGTAGAGGAATCCCGAAATGCCCGAGCAACTGCGCATGGGGACTGGCCTGTTCCTGAGGCCACCAGAACGGGTCCCTGATACCCCGTGTAAGTGAGACCGCCCTGCGCAACTCGCAGAAAATCCAGGAGGTTCTCCCTTCCGGGCGATGATGAGGCCCATTTCTGCTGAGACGTCTCGAGGCTAATCACACCTAACCTCTGGAAGTTCCAAAGGGTCCTTCACACCCTTTCTGCAACTCAAGAAGTTCCCCGACATACCCGTTTCCACTCGAGAAGAAGCACGAGAGTCCCGCCCACATCCAGAGGAGCCCCGTTTCCGCCTCCTAGCTCGATAGGAGGGATCCTTTCCCTGCGTGGTCGTGAAAGAATTCCCGGCGTTCCCGTTACATCTCAAGAGGGGGCGCTCTCCACAGGAAAGGTGAGAGGAACTCCAGTGTGGTCCACCTTTCCCAGATCCCCGAGATGTCTCAGTCCATTCCACGGAAGCCTGTTTTCCCGGCACTGCCTCAACTTTCCAAGCCGAGGATCGACTGACACCACGGTGGCACGTGGGACATCACTGTGGGAAAGCGTCTGGGAAGCCTGGTGGGAAAGCCACTGAATTCTAGGATACACGGGAAGGGAAGCGTGACACTGCTGCTACAGCTCGGGAGGAAAGCGCACGTGCATGCCCCCACTCGAAACAAGGACTGACTCCCCTGAGGAGACTCCAGAAATACCCCAAGGTCCATGTCAGCACTGGAGAGGAATCCTCAGGTTCCGGCACCGACTCCACACAAGGTCTTAGGCATTGGCATCGGCAGGAGAGGAATCCCGAGAGGCCCCCTAGCAACTCGCATGGGGACTGGCGTTTCCTGAGGCCACCAGAGCGGGTCCCTGAGGTCCCCGTCGTAAGTCGAGAGCACCTGCCGCAACACGAGAAAATCCAGGAGGTTCTACCCACCAGGCGAGATGAGGCCCATTTCCGCTGAGGTGTCTCGAGGCTAATCACACCTAACCTCTGGAACTTCCAAAGGGTCCTTCACACCCTTGCTGCAACTCAAGAAGATCCCTGACATACCAGTCTCCACCCGAGAGGAAGCAGGAGAGTCCCACCCACATCCAGAGGAGCCCCGTTTCCGCCTCCTAGCTCGAGAGGAGGGATCCTTTCCCTGCGTGGTCGGGAAAGAATTCCCGGCGTTCCCGTCGGAACTCAAGAGGAGGCGCTCTCAACAGGAAAGGCGAGAGGAACTCCAGGGTCGTGCCACCATTCCCAGAGTCCCCCAGATGTCTCAGTCCATTCCAGGGAAACCTGTTTTGCCTGTACTGCCTCGACTTTCAAGCCGAGGATCGGCTCACACAACGGTGGCACGTGGGACAGCCCTGTGTGAAAGCCTCGTGGGAAAGCGTCGTGGGAAAGCCTCGAGGAAAAGCCCCTGATGACTTGATCCACGCGAAGGGAAGCGTGACTCTGCTGCTACAGCTCGGAAGGAAAGCGCATGTGCATGCCCCTACTCGAGACGAGGACTGACTCCCCTTGGGAGACTCCAGAAGTACACCAAGTTCCATGTCATCACTGGAGAGGAATCCTCAGGTTCCGGCACTGACACCACACAAGGTCTTAGGCCCCAGCATTAACGGGAGAGGAATCCCGAGAGGCCCCAGAGCAACTCGCATGGGGACTGGCCTTTCCTGAGGCCACCAGAGCGGGTCCCTGAGGTCCCCGTCGTAAGTCGAGAGCACCTGCCGCAACTCGAGAAAATGCAGGAGGTTCTCCCCTCCAGGCGAGATGAGGCCCATTTCCGCTGAGGCGTCTCCAGGATATTCACCTAACCTCTGGAACTTCCAAAGGGTTCTTCACACCCTTGCTGCAACTCAAGAAGTTCCCCGACATACCCGTCTCCACTCGAGAGGAAGCACGAGAGTCCCGCCCACCTCCAGAGGAGCCAGGTTTCCGCCTGCTAGCTCGAGAGGTGGGATTCTTTCCCTGAGTGGTCGGGAAAGAATTCCCGGCGTTCCCGTCCCATCTCAAGAGGAGGCACTCTCTACAAGAAAGGCGAGAGGAACTCCAGGGTCGTGCCACCATTCCCAGAGTCCCCCAGATGTCTCAGTCCATTCCAGGGAAACCTGATTTCCCTGCACTGCCTCAACTTTCAAGCCGAGGATCGACTCACACCACGGTGGCACGTGGGACAGCCCTGTGGGAAAGCCTCTTGTGAATGCCTCGTGGGAAAGCTCCTGATCCGTTGATCCACGCGAAGGGAAGCGTGACACTGCTGCTACAGCTCGGGAGGAAAGCGCACGTGCATGCCCCCTCTCGAGACGAGGACTGACTCCCCTGGGGAGACTCCAGAACTACCCCAAGATCCATGTCAGCACTGGAGAGGAATCCTCAGGTTCCGGCACCGACACCGCACAATGTCTTAGGCCTGGGCATCGATGGGAGAGGAATCCCGAAATGCCCCCGAGCAACTCGCATGGGGACTGGCCTTTCCTGAGGCCACCAGAGCGGGTCCCTGATGACCCCGTCGTAAGTTGAGAGCGCCTGCCGCAACTCGAGAAAATCCAGGAGGTTCTCCCTTCCGGGCGAGATGAGGCCCATTTCTGCTGAGACGTCTCGAGGCTAATCACACCTAACCTCTGGAAGTTCCAAAGGGTCCTTCACACCCTTTCTGCAACTCAAAAAGTTCCCCGACATACCCGTTTCCACTCGAGAGGAAGCACGAGAGTCCCGCCCACATCCAGAGGAGCCCCGTTTCCGCCTCATAGCTCGATAGGAGGGATCCTTTCCCTGCGTGGTCGTGAAAGAATTCCCGGCGTTCCCGTTACATCTCAAGAGGGGCGCTCTCCACAGGAAAGGCGAGAGGAACTCCAGTGTGGTCCACCTTTCCCAGATCCCCCAGATGTCTCAGTCCATTCCACGGAAGCCTGTTTTCCCGGCACTGCCTCAACTTTCAAGCCGAGGATCGACTGACACCACGGTGGCACGTGGGACATCACTGTGGGAAAGCGTCGTGGGAAGCCTGGAGGGAAAGCGTCGTGGGAAAGCCTCGTGGAAAGCCTCGAGGGAAAGCCACTGATTCTAGGATACACGGGAAGGGAAGCATGACACTGCTGCTACAGCTCGGGAGGAAAGCGCACGTGCATGCCCCCACTCGAGACAAGGACTGACTCCCCTGAGGAGACTCCAGAAATACCCCAAGGTCCATGTCAGCACTGGAGAGGAATCCTCAGGTTCCGGCACCGACTCCACACAAGGTCTTAGGCATCGGCATCGGCAGGAGAGGAATCCCTAGATGCCCCCTAGCAACTCGCATGGGGACTGGCGTTTCCTGAGGCCACCAGAGCGGGTCCCTGAGGTCCCCGTCGTAAGTCGAGAGCACCTGCCGCAACACGAGAAAATCAGGAGGTTCTACCCACCAGGCGAGATGAGGCCCATTTCCGCTGAGGTGTCTCGAGGCTAATCACACCTAACCTCTGGAACTTCCAAAGGGTCCTTCACACCCTTGCTGCAACTCAAGAAGATCCCTGACATACCAGTCTCCACCCGAGAGGAAGCACGAGAGTCCCACCCACATCCAGAGGAGCCCCGTTTCCGCCTCCTAGCTCGAAAGGAGGGATCCTTTCCCTGCGTGGTCGGGAAAGAATTCCCGGCGTTCCCGTCGCATCTCAAGAGGAGGCGCTCTCCACAGGAAAGGCGAGAGGAACTCCAGGGTCGTGCCACCATTACCAAAGTCCCCCTGAGTCTCAGTCCATTCCAGGGAAACCTTTTTTGCCTGTACTGCCTCGACTTTCAAGCCGAGGATCGGCTCACACAATGGTGGCACGTGGGACAGCCCTGTGTGAAAGCCTCGTGAGAAAGCCTCGTGGGAAAGCCTCGAGGAAAGACACAGATCCCTTGATTCTCGCGAAGGGAAGCGTGACACTGCTGCTACAGCTCGGGAGGAAATCGCACGTGCATGCCCCCTCTCGAGATGAGTACTGACTCCCCTCGGGAGGCTCTAGAAGTACCCAAGATCCATGCCGGCATTGGAGAGGAATCCTCACGTTCTGGAACTGAGTCCACACAAGGTCTTAGGCCCCAGCATCGACGGGAGAGGAATCCCGAGAGGCCCCCGAGCAACTCGCATGGGGACTGGCCTTTCCTGAGGCCACCAGAGCGGGTCCCTGAGGTCCCCGTCGTAAGTCGAGAGCACCTGCCACAACTCGAGAAAATGCAGGAGGTTCTCCCCTCCAGGCGAGATGAGGCCCATTTCCGCTGAGGCGTCTCCAGGATATTCACCTAACCTCTGGAACTTCCAAAGGGTTCTTCACACCCTTGCTGCAACTCAAGAAGTTCCCCGACATACCCGTCTCCACTCGAGAGGAAGCACGAGAGTCCCGCCCACCTCCAGAGGAGCCAGGTTTCCGCCTGCTAGCTCGAGAGGTGGGATTCTTTCCCTGAGTGGTCGGGAAAGAATTCCCGGCGTTCCCGTCCCATCTCAAGAGGAGGCACTCTCTACAAGAAAGGCGAGAGGAACTCCAGGGTCGTGCCACCATTCCCAGAGTCCCCCAGATGTCTCAGTCCATTCCAGGGAAACCTGATTTCCCTGCACTGCCTCAACTTTCAAGCCGAGGATCGACTCACACCACGGTGGCACGTGGGACAGCCCTGTGGGAAAGCCTCTTGGGAATGCCTCGTGGGAAAGCTCCTGATCCGTTGATCCACGCGAAGGGAAGCGTGACACTGCTGCTACAGTTCGGGAGGAAAGCGCACGTGCATGTCACCACTCGAGACGAGGACTGGCACCCCTGGGGAGACTCCAGAAGTACCTCAAGATTCATGTCAGCACTGGAGAGGAATCCTCAGGTTCCGGCACCGACTCCACACAAGGTCTTAGACCCCGGCATCGACGGGAGAGAAATCCCGAGAGGCCCCCGAGCAACTCGCATGGGGACTGGCCATACCTGAGGGCACCAGAGCGGGTCCCTGAGGTCCCCGTCTTAAGTCGAGAGCACCTGCACCAGCTCGAGAAAATGCAGGAGGTTCTCCCCTCAAGGGGAGATGAGGCCCATTTCCTCTGAGGCGTCCCCAGGCTAATTACACCTAACCTCTGGAACTTCCAAAGGGTCCTTCACACCATTGCTGCAACTCAAGAAGTTCCCCGACGTACCCGTCTCCACTCGAGAGGAAGCACGAGAGTCCCGCCAACATCCAGAGGAGCCCCGTTTCCGCCTCATAGCTCGAGAGGAGGGATCTTTCCCTGCGTGGTCGGGAAAGAATTCCCGGCGTTCCCGTCGCATCTCAATTGGAGGCGCTCTCCACAGGAAAGGAGAGAGGAACTCCAGGGTCGTGCCACCATTCCCAGAGTCTTCCCAGACGTCTCAGTCCATTCCTGGGAAACATGTTTTCCCTGCACTGCCTCGACTTTCAAGCCAAGGATCGACTCACACCTCGGTGGCACGTGGGACAGCCCTGTGGGAAAGCCTGGTGGGAAAGCCTCGTGGGAAAGTCTCGTGGGAAAGCCTCATGGGAAAGCCTCGTGGGAAAGCTTCGAGGGAAAGCCACAGATCCCTTGATCCACGCGAAGGGAAGCGTGACACTGCTGCTGCAGCTCGGGAGGAAAGCGCACGTGCATGCCCCCACTCGAGACGAGGACTGACTCCCCTGGGGAGACTCCAGAAGTACCCCAAGATCCATGTCAGCACTGGAGAGGAATCCTCAGGTTCCGGCACCGACTCCACACAAGATCTTAGGCCCCGGCATCGACGGGAGAGGAATCCTGAGAGGCCCCCGAGCAACTCGCATGGGGACTGGCCTTTCCTGAGGCCACTAGAGCGGGTCCCTGAGGTCCCCGTCGTAAGTCGAGAGCACCTGCCGCAACTCGAGAAAATACAGGAGGTTCTCCCCTCCAGGCGAGATGAGGCCCATTTCTGCTGAGGCGTCCTGAGGCTAATCACACCTGACCTCTGAAACTTCCAAAGGATCCTTCACACCTTTGCTGCAACTCAAGAAGTTCCCTGACATACCCGTCTCCACTCGAGAGGAAGCACGAGTGTCCCGCCCACATCCAGAGGAGCCCCGTTTCCACCTCCTAGCTCGAGAGGAGGGATCCTTTCCCTGCGTGCTCGAGAAAGAATTCCCGGCGTTCCCTTCGCATCTCAAGAGGAGGCGCTCTCCACAGGAAAGGGAAGAGGAACTCCGGGGTCATGCCAGCATTCCCAGAGTTCCCCAGATGTCTCAGTCCATTCCAGGGAAACCTGTTTTCTCTGCACTGTTTTGACTTTCAAGCCGAGGATAGACTCACACCACGGTGGCACGTGGGACAGCCCTGTGGGAAAGCCTCGTGGCAAAGCCTCGTGGGAAAGCCTCGAGGGAATGCCACAGATCCCTTGTTCCACGTGAAGGAAAGGGTGACACTGCGGCTACAGCTCAGGAGGAAATCGCACGTGCATGCCCCCACTCGAGACGAGGACTGACTACCCTGGGGAGACTCCAGAAGTACCCCAAGATCCATGTCAGCACTGGAGAGGAATCCTCAGGTTCCGGCACTGACTCCACACAAGGTTTTAGGCCCCAGCATCGACGGGAGCGGAAACCTTAGAGGCCCCCGAGAGTCCCCCGAGCAACTCGCAAGGGGACTGGCCTTTCCTGAGGCCACCAGAGCGGGTCCCTGAGGTCCCCGTCGTAAGTCGAGAACAGCTGCCCCAACACGAGAAAATCCAGGAGGTTCTCCCATCCGGGTGAGATGAGATCCAATTCCGCTGAGGCGTCTCCAGGCTTATAACACCTAAACTCTGGAACCTACAAAGGGTCCTTCACACCATTGTTGCAACTCAACAAGTACCCCGACATACCCGTTTCCACTCGAGAGGAAGCACGAGAGTCCTGCCCACATCCAGAGGAGCCCCGTTTCCGCCTCCTAGCTCGAGAGGAGGGATCCTTTCCCTGCGTGGTCGGGAAAGAATTCCCGGCGTTCCCGTCGCATCTCAAGAGGAGGCGCTCTTCACAGGAAAGGCGAGAGGAACTCCAGGGACGTGCCACCATTCCCAGAGTCCCCCAGATGTGTCAGTCCATTCAAGGGAAACCTGTTTTCCCTGCACTGCCTCGACTTTCAAGCCGAGGATCGACTCACACCACGGTGGCACTTGGGACAGCCCTGTGGGAAAGCCTCGTGGGAAAGCCTCGTGGGAAAGCCTCGAGGGAAAGCCCCTGATCCCTTGATCCTCGCGAAGGGAGGCGTGACACTGCTGCTACAGCTCGGAAGGAAAGCGCACGTGCATGCCCCCACTCGAGACGAGGACTGACTCCCCTGGGGAGACTCCAGAAGAAGCCCAGGATCCATGTCAGCACTGGAGAGGAATGCTCATGACCGGCACCGACTCCACACAAGATCTTACGCCCCGGCATCGTCGGGAGAGGAATCCCGAGAGGACCCCGAACAACTCGCATCGGGCATGGCCTTTCCTGAGGCCACCAGAGCGGGTCCCTGAGGTCCTCGTCGTAAGTCGAGAGCACCTGCCACAACTCGAGAAAATCCAGGAGGTTCTCCCCTCCAGGCGAGATGAGGCCCGTTTCCGCTGAGGCGTCTCGAGGCTAATCACACCTAACCTCTGGAACTTCCAAAGGGTCCTTCACACCCTTGCTGCAACTCAAGAAGTTCCCCGACATACCCGTCTCCACTCGAGAGGAAGCACGAGAGTTCTGCCCACATCCAGATGAGCCCCGTGTCCGCCTCCTAGCTCGAGAGGAGGGATCCTTTCCCTGCGTGGTCGGGAAAGAATTCCAGGCGTTCCCGTCGCATCTCAAGAGGAGGCCCTCTCCGCCGGAAAGGCGAGAGGATCTCCAGGGTCGTCCACCATTACCTGAGTCCCACAGATGTCTCAGTCCATTCCAGGGAAACCTGTTTTCCCTGCACTGCCTCGACTTTCAAGCCGAGGATCGACTCACACCATGGTGGCTCCTGGGACAGCCTTGTGGGAAAGCCACGTGGGAAAGCCTCGTGGGAAAGCCTCGAGGGAAAGCCACAGATCTCTTGATCCACGCAAAGGGAATCGTGACACTGCTGCTACAGCTCGGGAGGACAGCGCACGTGCATGCCCCCACTCAAGACGAGGACTGACTCCCCTGGGGAGACTCCAGAATTACCCAAAGATCCATGTCAGCACTGGAGAGGAATCCTCACGTTCCGGCACCAACTCCACACAAGACCTTAGGTCCCGGCATTAACGGGAGGGGAATCGCAAGAGGCCCCCGACAACTCGCATGGGGACTGGCCTTTCCTGAGGCCACCAGAGCGGGTCCCTGAGGTCCCCGTCGTAAGTCGAGAGCACCTGCCGCAACTCGAGAAAATCCAGGAGGTTCTCCCATCCAGGCGAGATGAGGCCCATTTTCGCTGAGGCGTCTTGAGGCTAATCACACCTACCTCTGGAACTTACAAAGGGTCTTTCACACCCTTGCTGCAACTCAAGAAGTTCCCCGACATATCCGTCTCCACTCGAGTGTAAGCACGAGAGACCCGCCCACATCCAGAGGAGCCCCGTTTCCGAAACCTAGCTCGAGAGGAGGGATCCTTTCCCTGCGTGGTCGGGAAAGAATTCCCGGCATTTCCGTCGCATCTCAACAGGAGGCGCTCTCCACAGGAAAGGCGAGAGGAACTCCAGGGTCGTGCCACCAATCCCAGAGTCCTCCAGATGTCTCAGTCCATTCCAGGGAAACCTATTTTCCCAGCACTGCATCGACTTTCAAGCCGAGGATCGACTCACACCACGGTGGCACGTGGGACGGCCCTGTGGGAAAGCCTCGTGGGAAAGCCTCGTGGTAAAGCCTCATGGGAAAGCCTCGTGGGAAAGCCTCGAGGGAAAGCCACAGATCCCTTGATCCACGCGAAGGGAAGCGTGACACTGCTGCTACAGCTCGGGAGGAAAGCGCACGTGCATGCCCCCACTCGAGACGAGGACTGACTCCCCTGGGGAGACTCCAGAAGTACCCCAAGATCCATGTCAGCAACTGGAGAGGAATCCTCAGGTTCCGGCACCGACTCCACACAAGATCTTAGGCCCCGGCATCGACGGGAGAGGAATCCTGAGAGGCCCCCGAGCAACTCGCATGGGGACTGGCCTTTCCTGAGGCCACTAGAGCGGGTCCCTGAGGTCCCCGTCGTAAGTCGAGAGCACCTGCCGCAACTCGAGAAAATACAGGAGGTTCTCCACTCCAGGCGAGATGAGTCCCATTTCCGCTGAGGCGTCTCGAGGGTAATCAGTTCTAACATCTGGAACTTCCAAAGGTTCCTTCACACCCTTGCTGCAACTCAAGAAGTTCCCCGACATACCCGTCTCCACTTCAGAGGAAGCACGAGAGTCCCGGCCACATCCAGAGGAGCCCCGTTTCCGCCTCCTAGCTTGAGAGGAGGTATCCTTTCCCTGCGTGGTCGGGAAAGAATTCCCGGCGTTCCCGTCGCATCTCAAGAGGAGGCGCTCTCCACAGGAAAGGCGAGAGGAACTCCAGGTTCGTGCCACCATTCCCAGAGTCACCAGATGTCTCAGTCAATTGCAGGGAAACCTGTTTTCCCTGCACTGCCTCGACTTTCAAGCCGAGGATCGACACACACCACGGTGGCACGTGTGACAGCCCTGTGGGAAAGCTTCGTGGGAAAGCCTCGTGGGAAAGCCTCGAGGGAAAGCCACAGATCCCTTGATCCACGCGAAGGGAAGCGCGACACTGTTGCTACAGCTCGGGAGGAAAGCGCACGTGCATGCCGCCACTCGAGAGGAGGACTGACTCCCCTGGGGAGATCCAGAAGTACCCCAAGATCCATGTCAGCACTGGAGAAGGAATCCTCAGGTTCTGGCACCGATTCCACGCAATGTCTTAGGCCCCGGCATCGACGGGAGAGGAATCCCGAGAGGCCCCTACGCAACTCGCATGGGGACTGGCCTTTCCTGAGGCCACCAGAGCGGGTCCCTGAGGTCCCCGTCGTAAGTCGAGAGCACCTGCCGCAACTTGAGAAAATACATTAGGTCCTCCCCTCCAGGCGACATGAGGCCCATTTCCGCTGAGGCGTCTCCAGGCTAATCACTTCTAATAACTGGAACTTCCAAATGGTCTTTCACACCATTGCTGCAACTCAAGAAGTTCCCCGACATACCCGTCTCCACTTGAGAGGAAGCACGAGAGTCCCGGCCACATCCAGAGGAGCCCCGATTCCGTCTCCTAACTCGAGAGGTGGGATCCTTTCCCTGCGTGGTCGGGAAAGAATTCCTGGCGTTCCCGTCGCATCTCAAGAGGAGGCGATCTCCACAGGAAAGTCGAGAGGAACTCCAGGGTCGTGCCACCATTCCCAGAGTCAACCAGATGTCTCCGTCCATTCAGGGAAACCTGTTTTCCCTGCACTGCCTCGACTTTCAAGCCGAGGATCGACTCACACCACGGTGGCACATGGGACAACTCTGTGGGAAAGCCTCGTGGGAAAGCCTCGAGGGAAAGCCCCTCATCCCTTGATCCACGGATAGGAAAGCGTGACACTGCTGCTACAGATCGGGAGGAAACCACATGTGCATGCCCCCACTCGAGACGAGGACTGACTTCACTGGGGAGACTACAGAAGTACCCCAAGATCCATGTCAGCACTGGAGAGGAATGCTCAGGTTCCGGCACCGACTCCACACAAGGTCTTAGGCCCCGGCATAGACGGGAGAGGAATCCCGTGAGGCCCCCGAGCAACTCGCATGGGGACTGGCCTTTCCTGAGGCCACCAGAGCGGGTCCCTGAGGTCCCCGTCGTAAGTTGAGAGCACCTGCTGCAACTCGAGAAAATCCAGGAGGTTCTCCCCTCCAGGCGAGATGAGGCTCATTTCCGCTGAGGCGTCTCGAGGCTAATCACACCTAACCTCTGGAACTTCCAAAGGGTCCTTCACACCCTTGCTGCAACTCAAGAAGTTCCGCGACATACCCGTCTCCACTCAAGAGGAAGCACGAGAGTCCCGCCCACATCCAGAGGAGCCCCGTTTCGGCCTCCTAGCTCGAGAGGAGGGATCCTTTACCTGCGTGGTCGGGAAAGAATTCCCGGCGTTCCCGTCGCATCTCAAGAGGAGGCGCTCTCCACAGGAAAGGCGAGAGGAACTCCAGGGTCGTGCCACCATTCCCAGAGTCCCCCAGATGCCTCAGTCCATTCCAGGGAAACCAGTTTTCCCGGCACTGCCTCGACTTTCAAGCCGAGGATCGACTCACAACACGGTGGCACGTGGGACAGCCCTGTGGGAAAGCCTCGTGGGAAAGCCTCGTGGGAAAGCCTCGAGGGAAAGCCCCTGATCCCTTGATCCTCGCGAAGGGAAGAGTGACACTGCTGCTACAGCTCGGGAGGAAAGCGCACGTGCATGCCCCCACTCGAGACGAGGACTGACTCCCCTGGGGAGACTCCAGAAGAAGCCCAGGATCCATGTCAGCACTGGATGAGGAATGCTCATGACCGGCACCGACTCCACACAAGATCTTAGGCCCCGGCATCGTCGGGAGTGGAATCCCGAGAGGACCCCGAACAACTCGCATGGGGCATGGCCTTTCCTGAGGCCACCAGAGCGGGTCCCTGATGTCCTCGGCATAAGTCGAGAGCACCTGCCGCAACTCGAGAAAATCCAGGAGGTTCTCCCCTCCAGGCGAGATGAGGCCCATTTCCGCTGAGGCGTCTCGAGGCTAATCACACCTAACCTCTGGAACTTCCAAAGGGTCCTTCACACCCTTGCTGCAACTCAAGAAGTTCCCCGACATACCCGTCTCCACTCTAGAGGAAGCACGAGAGTTCTGCCCACATCCAGAGGAGCCCCGTGTCCGCCTCCTAGCTCGAGAGGCGGGATCCTTTCACTGAGTGGTCGGTCAAGTATTCCCGGAGTTCCCGTCTCATCTCAAGAGGAGGCGCTCTCCACAGGAAAGGCGAGAGGAAGTCCAGATTCGTGCACCCATTCCCAGAGGCCCCCAGATGTCTCAGTCCATTCCATGGAAACCTGTTTCTCCTGCACTGCCTCGACTTTCTAGCCTAGGATCGACACACAACACAGTGGCACGTGGGACAGCCCTTTGGGAAAGTCTCGTGGTTAAATAAACAGGGTGACAATATACAGCCCTGACATACACCTTTTCCTTTTTGGAACCAGTCTGTTGTTCCATGTCCTGCTCTAACTGTTGCTTCCTGACCTTCATCCAGATTTCTCAAGAGGCAGGTTTAGGTGGTCTGGTATTCCCATCTCTTTCAGAATTGTGGCTAAAACAACAGTAAAAGGACCTTTCCGATGTCAGGCCAAGGAATTGTGTTTCCAGTCATTGAGCCACACCTGATCACTGAGCACAAATTCATGAATCTGTTCCTCAAGGGGGAATGATATTCTTTTTTATACAAACTTAGTTACCTGATTTATTACCTTACCTAATTGTTCCATCTGCTGTGAAATCCCACCCCCTTACTTGTGGCAAATCTGCTAACACCTGCCTCACTGTGGGAGGGGGTCTCCCATAGAAAATTTCATAAGGACAACAACTGTGGGAACGTGTGGTTACCCGTAATATGAGTAAGTCTGCCGGAAGCAAGCCCATCCATGTACAGTCAGTCTCTATGATCCATTTTGAAAGTGTCTCTTCAAGAGTTTGGTTGTTTCTTTCCACCATTCCAGAACACTGGGGCCTATATGCTGTATGTAATTTCCACTGATATTTAGAGCTTCACATACCTGTTAATTAACGCGGCTACAAAGACAGGGCCATTGTCGGATTCTATACTGGTTGGAAACCCAAGTCTGGGAATTATTTCTCAAATCAGCGAGCTACTTCATTTTCTTTTTCAGATCAGGTAGGGAAGGCCTCTGCCCAACCGGAGAAGGTACCTACTATTCTAGTAAGTCATGATAACAGGTGACTGCCTTTGCTTCCCCGAAGGACACTCGCTTTCCCTGCATCCTGAGAACTCCACGTCTCAGCCAGTTGGAAAAGCGCTTCTTGGAGGTCATTATTCAGGGGCAACTTCCCCTGGAGCCCGGGGCCATAGGGAGCGGCTCCACACTCCCAGGGAAAGGCAGAGCCACAGCCACACATCTGTCCCATCCCCTTTGCTCTGTAGGAGAGCTCTAGTGAGCCTAGGTCTGTCAGGAAAATTCTTGGCTCCTATGGGGACACATTCTATGTGTGAAACTGCATCCAGGACCTAGGGGCCACAGGGCGCCTGTTTCTCTCGGGGGCGGAGGGGTGGGGGGCCTGAAGCAGTGCGGCCCAGCAACAGCTTCCACATCCATCCAATTGCTCTTTTCTTACCTCTGATAGAACTAGCTTTGTTCCAGCCTTTGGCAATTTGGAGGCAAGCGGGCCCCACTTCCTCCCCAAGGAGGCATGGGACCTACTTTGAGTGGAAAGGCCCCTCACGGAGCTGAACCCAGGAAGGCACCCAGTCATGTCTGACACATTCCTGCATCCTGCTTCTTCATGAGCAATACTGCTATAAGCTAGGCATGTCTTTCCAAGGCTCAGAAAGGACAGGGGAGATGCATGGTGCTGCCTCTGGAATTTCGGTCCTCTGAGCAGACCTGGAGGTCTCCCCTTGAAGGAGCTAACCAGTTTCTTCCAAATACAGGCTTGCAAACACACACTGGGTGGCTGCCTCTTCTTCCCTGAAGGACGATCACTTTCCCCGCATCCTGTGAACTCTGCATCCCAGCCTGCTGGAAAAGCGCTTCTTGGAGGTCATTTATCAAGGACAATTTTCCCTGGAGCCCAGGGCCGTAGGGAGGGCCCCATGCTCGCTGGGAAAGGCAGAGTCACATCCACAGTCTGTTCTACCCCTTTTGCCCTGTAGGAGAGCTCTAGTGAGCCTAGGTCTGTCAGGAAAATTCTTGGCTCCTATGGGGACACACCCTGTGTGTTAACCTGCATATCGGACCTAGGGGCCACAGGGCGCCTGTTCCTCTCGGGGGGGACCCTGAAGTGGTGCGGCCCAGCAACAGCCTGAACATCCATCCGATTGCTCTTTTCTTCCTTCTGATAGAGCTAGCTTTGCTTCTCGCTTTGGCATTTCGGAAGCCAGGGGGAGCCCCACCGCTGTTGTCCTGGGTCTATTGGAGGTACCGGGTCTATTGGACCCCAGCATGGCACCCGACCCCCTCAGACACACTCCCGCAGCCTCCTTCCCCATGGGCAGGACTGTTCTGACCTAGGAATGTGTTCCCAAGGCTCAGAAAATGCAGGGAGACACACGGCCCTGACTCTGGAACTGAGGCCGTTGGAGCAGGCCTGGAGGTCTGACGTCTGAGACGCCAAACACTTGCTGCAAGATACAGGTGTGAAAACACACTCTCTGGGGCTGCCTTTCCTTCCTCCAAGGAAGAGAGCTTTTCCAGTCTCCTCCGTGCTGAGTCATACAAGGCTGCAAAGGTCTGGCTTCGAGGGCATTTCTCAGCGGCAATGGCCCCTGAGGCCCTGCACCCAGGGAGGGATCCTACCCTCCCAGGGGAAGTCAAAGCAACCTCCAAACAGCTGTTCTCTCATGTTTCCTCTGCAGGAGGGAGCTAGTGAGCCCAGGTCTGTCTGGAACGTTCTTGGATCCTGCGGGGAAATCATCCTGGGAGCCCACCTGGATACCAGTCGTAGGGGCTAAAATTCGCATTTTCCTTCCTTGGAGCCCTAACGCAGTACAGCTAGCAACTGCTTGAAAATCCATCCTGTTGCTGTTTTCTTCCCTCTGACAGAGCGAGCTTTGCTCCCCATTTGGGGATTTCAGAAGCAAGGTGGTGGCCTGCAACTCCTTGCCTGGGGTCCATTGGAGGTGCAAGGTGCCCTCGACCAGGTGACCCCAGCATGACACCTGGCCCCCTCAGACACACTCCCGCAGCCTGCTTCCCCATGGGCAGGACTGCTCTCACCTAGGAATGTGTTTGCAAGGCCAGGAAACTGCAGGGAGACACAAGGCCCTGATTCTGGCATAGAGTCTGTTGGAACAGGCCTGCAGGTCTTCTGTCTAACAAGCCAAACACTTGCTGCAAGATACAGGCCTGAAAACGCACTCTTGGGCTGCCTTTCCTTCCTCCAAGGAAGAGAGTTTTCTCAGCCTCCTGTGGGCTGAGAGTCACACAGGGCTGAAAAGCACTTGCTGGGAGATTCTTTTTCATTGGCCATGGCCCCTGAGGCCCTGTGCTCAGGGAGGGCTCCCTCCCTCCCAGGGAAAGTCAAAGGAAGCTCCAAACGGCTGTTCAATCATGTTTCTGAGAGAGTCATTGCCAAGGCAGGTTTCTAAGAAGTTCAAGGGTCCCCAAGGAGAGAGGGGTCTAGAATTCTCAAGGAGGAAGGACGGACAAACTGTTTTTCCCTCTACATTCCTTAGGATTATATAACAATCATGCATCCTTCTTGAGGACGGTCTCTGGAAAAAACCTTCTGGCTAATCCTGTTATCTTAAAATGTAAATTATGGGAGT
The DNA here is from genome assembly GCF_001704415.2 of Capra hircus. Lineage (NCBI taxonomy): Eukaryota > Metazoa > Chordata > Mammalia > Artiodactyla > Bovidae > Capra > Capra hircus. The sequence goes on from NW_017211387.1 coordinate 16,762, forward strand.
AGGTCTAGTGAGTCTTTACAACATCCAGACATTCTTTTGTTCGTTGTCATAACTTATTGGAGAGCATATAACTCCATTACTAACACTAGCAAGGGGGTACGCTTTCTGCCCCTTGTGATGTCTCTGTCAGAAGCTTTCTCTATCTCCTTTCTCCTTTAATAAAACTCTATTGCACAAAAGCTCTGAGCAATCAAGCCTCGTCTTGGGCCTGGATTGAATTCTTCTCCTCCATAAGCCAAGAATCCCAGCATCTTTTCATGGTTCAGCAACAATATTTCATTTCCTCTGCAGGAGAGAGCTAGTGAGCTTAGGTCTGTCTGGAAATTCTTGAATCCTGTGGGGAAAATATCCTGTGCACACATCTGGATACTGGGCCTAGAGGCCAAAATTTGCATTTCTTTCCCGGGAGCCCTAACGTGGTGTGACTTAGCAACTGCTTGAAAATCCATCCCATTGCTGTTTTCCTCCTTCTGACAGAGCTAGCTTTGTTCCCTGCTTTGGGATGTCTCAACCGAAGGGCCGGTCCATAGCTACTCGCCTGGGGCCCATTGGATGTGCAAGGTGCCCTCGACTAGGTGACCCTAGCATGGCACTCAGCCCGCTCAGACACACTCCGAGGCTTCTTTCTCATGGGAAGCACTGCTCCAACCTAGGAATGTGTCTGCAATGCTTGGAAAGTGCAGTGAGACACACAGCCCTGACTCTGCAATTGAGGCCCTCAGAGCAAGCCTGCAGCTCTGATGTCTGAGAAGCAAACACTTGCTGCAAAGAGAGGCCTGAAAACACACTCTCTGTGGATGACTTTCCTTCCTCTAAGGAAGATAGTTTTCCCAGTCTCCTGCTTCCTGAATGTCACACAGCTGGAATGCGCTTGCTTGGAGGTCATGATTCAG
>NW_017211388.1:0-1401 GCF_001704415.2 Capra hircus
CCTGCGCGCCCGCTGATAGGCGAGAGCACAGCCAGCAGTGTAGCGAGCCTCCTCGGGAGAAGAGGAGGCAGCCGAGCCCAGTCAAGAGGAAAGCCCTGCTTGCACGGAGCTAAGTGGCCTCCAGTACGGCAGAGCTCTAGCTCTGCTCAGAGCCCCGATCTGCAGAGTTTCTGGCGCGAGGCTGCTCGGGCCGGGGCTCGCCTTGCCCAGACTTGCCTTGCTTTTAGGCTCCTCCCCAGGAAGGAGCTGTCTGAGCGAGCCTGGAGACGCCACTGGTGCCTTCCTTGCCTCAGCTCCAATCCTGCCTTGCCTTTGCAACATAGGTGCCAGGCGTCGTTGGGAGGGCTTAGGGGGTGGTGGGTTGCAACACTGCCAAGGGCTTCAGCAGTGAGAGCTCTGTCAGAGGGAAGGGAAGGGCAACTGCAGGGCTCCTCCAGCGGTTTCTAGGCCGCCTAGAATCAGCGCCGCACGAGCACCAGGCTCCAGGGCCCCCTGCTGGGTTTTTCAGCCCGCACACACGGAGGCTGATTCCTTGGGTGCCCAGAAAGTGTATGACAGACGTAGTTCCTAGCACTCTCCTCCCCAGCAGAGACATGTGGCAGGTGTTTGGGGCCTGATCCTGCGTGTCTGGGTTCCTGCCCACAGCCCCAACTCAGGGGAAGCAGCCCTGAGGCAAGACCTGCTGGAGGAGCCCTGCGCCCCCGCCTGATAGGCGAGTGCACAGCCAGCAGGGAAGCGAGCCTCCTCGGGGGAAGAGGAGGCAGCAAGTCCCCGTCAAGCTGAAATCCCTGCTTACACGAAGCTAAGTGCGACTCCAGTACGGCAGATCTCTAGCTCTGTTCAGAGGCGCCGATTCTGGCAGAGTTCCTGGCACCAAGATGCTCTGCCATAGGCGAGCCTTGCGCAGACTTGCCTTGCTTTAAGGCTCCCTCCCCAGGAAGGAGCAGGCTGTGTGAGGGCTCGGAAACGCCACTGGCGCCTTCCTGGCTTCAGCTCTACCCCTGCCTTGCCTTTGCACTTAGGTCCAAGCGTCCTTGAGGAGGGCTTAGGGGCTGGTGGGTTGCACACTGCCAAGGCTCCAGCAGTGAAAGCTCTGTCAGAGGGAAGCGAAGGGCAACAGCAGGCTCCTTCAGCGGTTCCTTGGCCGCCCAGACAAAGCTCCGCACGGAGAGCACCAGGTTCCAAGGGCCCCTGGCTGGGTTTTGCATCCCACACTCCCAGAGGCTGACTCGTGGGTGCCTAGAAAGTGTGTGAGAGACGTAGGTTCCCTAGCACTCTCCTCCCCAGCAGAGACATGTGCAGGTGGTTGGGCCTTATCCTGCGTGTCTGGGTTCCCGCCACAGCCTCAACTCAGGGAAGCAGCCCCTGAGGCAAGACGCTGCTGGAGGAGCCCTGCGCGCC
>NW_017211389.1:0-1400 GCF_001704415.2 Capra hircus
TCTTTTCCGACCATGCAGGGAAGGATCAATGCTCTCGAGCTATGAGGCGGAAACAGGGCTCCTCTGGATGTGGGTGGGACACTCGTGCTTCCTCTCGAGTGGAGACGGGTATGTCGGGGAACTTCTTGAGTTGCAGCAAGGGTGTGAAGGACCCTTTGGAAGTTCCAGAGGTTACGTGTGATTAGCCTCGAGACGCCTCAGCGGAAATGGGCCTCATCTCGCCTGGAGGGAGAACCTCCTGGATTTTCTCGAGTTGCGGCAGGTGCTCTCGACTTACGACGGGGACCTCAGGGACCCGCTCTGGTGGCCTCAGAAAGGCCAGTCCCCATGCGAGTTGCTCGGGGCATCTCGGGATTCCACTACCGTCGATGCCCGGCCTAAGACCTTGTTTGGAGTCGGTGCCGGAACCTGAGGATTCCTCTCCAGTGCTGACTTGCTATTGGGGTACTTCTGGAGTCTCCCCAGGGGATCAGTCCTCGTCTCGAGTGGGGCATGCACGAGCGCTTACCTCCCGAGCTGTAGCAGCAGTGTCATGCTTCCCTTCGCGTGAATCAAGGGAACAGTGGCTTTCCCTCGAGGCTTTCCCTAGAGGCTTTCCCACCAGGCTTTCCCACGAGGCTTTACCACAGCGCTATCCACGTGCCACCATGGTGTGAGTCGATCCTCGGCTTGAAATTTGAGGCAGTGCCGGGAAAACAGGCTTCCCTGGAATGGCCTGAGACATCTGGGCGACTCTGGGAATGGTGGAAGGACCCTGGAGTTCCTGACGCCTTTCCTGTGGAAAGCCTACCCTCTTGAGATGCGACGGAACGCCGGGAATTCTTTCCCGACCATGCAGGGAAAGGATCCCCTCTCGTGCTATGAGGCGGAAACGGGGCTCTCTGGATGTGGCGGGACTCTCGTGCTTCCTCTCGAGTGGAGACGGGTATGTCGGGGAACTTCTTGAGTTGCAGCAAGGATGTGAAGGACGTTTTCGAAGTTCCAGAGGTTAGTGTGATTAGCCTGGGGACGCCTCAGAGGAAAACGGGCCTCATCTCGCCTGGAGGGGAGAACCTCCTGGATTTTATCGAGTTGCGGCAGTTGCTCTCGACTTATGACGGGGACCTCAGGGACCCGCTCTGATGGCCTCAGGAAAAGGCCAGTACCCATGCTAGTTCCGGGGCCTCTCGGATTCTTCTCCCGTCGATGCAGGGGCCTAAAACCTTGTTTGGAGTCGTGCCGGAACGTGAGGATTCCTCGCCAGTGCTGATGTGATCTTGGGGTACTTCTGGAGTCTCTCCAGGGTAGTCAGTCCTCGTATCGAGTGGGGCATGCACGTGCGCTTTCCTTCCGAGATGTACAGCAGTGTCACACTTCCGTTCGCGTGGTGAATCAAAGCAACTGTGCTTCCCTCGAGGCTT
>NW_017211390.1:0-1399 GCF_001704415.2 Capra hircus
TCGCTGAAGCATTTTATTTTATTTATTTTTTTTATTTTTATTTTTTTTTAATTTTAAAATCAAATTCTTACATGCGTTCCCAAACTTGAACCCCCTCCCCACGTCCCTCCCCCATGACATCTCTCTGGGTCATCCCATTGCACCAGCTCCAAGCATGCTGTATCCTGCGTCAGACATAGACTGGCGATTCAATTCTTACATGATAGTATACATGTTAGAATGCCATTCTCCCAAATTCCATCCCACCCTATCCCTCTCCCTCTGAGTCCAAAAGTCCGATATACACATCTGTGTCTTTTTTCCTGTCTTGCATACAGGGTTGTCATTACCATCTTCCTAAATTCCATATATATGTGTTAGTATACTGTATTGGTGTTTTTCTTTCTGGCTTACTTCACTCTGTATAATCGGCTCCAGTTTCATCCATCTCATCAGAACTGATTCAAAATGAATTCTTTTTAACGGCTGAGTAATACTCCATTGTGTATATGTACCACAGCTTTCTTATCCATTCATCTGCTGATGGACATCTAGGTTGTTTCCATGTCCTGGCTATTATAAACAGTGCTGCGATGAACATTGGGTACATGTGTCTCTTTCCATTCTGGTTTCCTCGGTGTGTATGCCCAGCAATGGGATTGCTGGGTCATAAGGTAGTTCTATTTGCAATTTTTTAAGGAATCTCCACACTGTTCTCCATAGTGGCTGTACTAGTTTGCATTCCCACCAACAGTGTAGGAGGGTTCCCTTTTCTCCACACCTCTCCGCATTTATTGCTTGCAGATTTTTGGATCGCAGACATTCTGACTGGTGTGAAGTGGTACCTCATTGTGTTTTGATTTGCATTTCTCTAATAATGAGTGATGTTGAGCATCTTTTCATGTGTTTGTTAGCCATCCGTATGTCTTTTTTGGAGAAATGTCTATTAGTTCTTTGGCCCATTTTTTGATTGGGTCGTTTATTTTTCTGGAATTGAGCTGCAGAAGTTGCTTGTATATTTTTTGAGATTAGTTGTTTGTCAGTTGCTTCATTGCTATTATTTTCTCCCATTCAGAAGGCTGTCTTTTCACCTTGCTTATATTTCCTTTGTTGTGCAGAAGCTTTTAATTTTAATTAGATCCCATTTGTTTATTTTTGCTTTTATTTTCCAGAATTCTGGGAGGTGGATCATAGAGGATCCTGCTGTGATTTATGTCTGAGAGTGTTTTTGCCTATGTTCTCCTCTAGGAGTTTTATAGTTTCTGATCTTACATTTAGATCTTTAATCCATTTTTGAGTTTTATTTTTGTGTACGGTGTTAGAAAGCGATCTAGTTTCATTCTTTTACAAGTGGTTGACCACCGTTTTCCCAGCACCACTTGTTTAAAGAGATTGTCTTTACTCCATTGTATATTCTTGC
>NW_017211391.1:0-1394 GCF_001704415.2 Capra hircus
TATCATGTGCAGGGCTTGCGGTTGCGCGCGCCTTATTCTCTGCCGTGTCTGCGGTTCCCGCCCACCAGCCTCAACCTCAGGGGCAAGCAGCCCCCTGAGGCAACATGACATGCGTTGGCAGGTCAGCCTCTGCGCGCCCGCTCTGATATGGCGAGAGCACAGCCCAAGCAGTGTAGGCGAAGCGAGCCTCCTCGGGAGAAGAGGAGCAGCAGCCCAGTCAAGAGGAAAGCCCTGCCTTGCACGGAGCTAAGTGCGCCTCCAGTACGGCAGAGCTCTAGCTCTTGCTCAGAGCCCCGATCTGGCAGAGTTTCTGGCGCGAGGCTGCTCGGCCGGGGGGCTCGCCTTGCCCAGACTTGCCCTTGCTTTAGGCTCCCTCCCCAGGAAGGAGCTGTCTGAGCGAGCCTGGGAGACGCCACTGGTGCCTTCCTTGCCTCAGCTCCAATCCTGCCTTGCCTTTGCACATAGGTGCCAGGCGTCGTTGGGGAGGAGGCTTAGGGGGTGGGGTTGCACACTGCCAAGGGCTTCAGCAGTGAGAGCTCTGTCAGAGGGAAGGGAAGGGCAACTGCAGGGCTCCTCCAGCGGTTTCTAGCGCCTAGAATCAGCGCCGCACCGAGAGCACCAGGCTCCCAGGGCCCCTGGCTGGGGTTTCAGCCCCGCACACACGGAGGCTGATTCCTTTGGGCTGCCCAGAAAGTGTTATGACAGACGTAGGTTCCCTAGCACTCTCCTCCCCAGCAGAGACATGTGCAGGTGGTTGGGGCCTGATCCTGCGTGTCTGGGTTCCTGCCCACAGCCCCAACTCAGCGGGAAGCAGCCCCTGAGGCAAGACCTGCTGGAGGAGCCCTGCGCCCCCGCCCTGATAGGCGAGTGCACAAGCCAGCAGGAAGCGAGCCTCCTCGGGGGAAGAGGAGGCAGCCCAGCCCGTCAAGTTGAAAGCCCTGCTTGCACGGAGCTAAGTGCGCCTCCAGTACGGCAGAGCTCTAGCTCTGCTCAGAGCCCCGATCTGGCAGAGTTCCTGGCGCGAGGCTGCTCTGCGGCGGGCTAGCCTTGCCCAGACTTGCCTTGCTTTTAGGCTGCCTCTCCAGGAAGGAGCAGGCAGCAGGAGCCTGGGGCAGTCGCCACTGGCGCCTTTCTTGCCTCAGCTCCAATCCTGCCTTGCCTTGACTAGCGTCCCCAGTCCTCCTTAAGCGAGAGCTTAGGGCTGGTGGGGTTGCCACACTGCCAAGGCCTCCAGCAGTGAGAATTCTGTCAGAGGGAAGCGAAGGGCAAACTGCCAGGGCTCCTCCAGCGCGTTGCTTGGCCGCCCAGATTCAGCGCCACACGGAGAGCACCAGGCTCCCAGGTCCCTGGCTGGGGTTTTCAGCCCCGCACACACGGAGGCTGATTCCTTGGGC
>NW_017211392.1:0-1393 GCF_001704415.2 Capra hircus
AGTGCTGAGAAAACAGGTTTCCCTGGAATGAACTGAGACATCGGGGGACTCTGGGAATGTTGCACGATCCTGGAGTTCCTCTCGCCTTTCCTGTGGAGAGCGCCTCCTCTTGAGATGCGACGGGAACGCCGGGAATTCTTTCCGACCACGCAGGGAAAGGATCCCTCCTCTCAAGCTAGGAGGCGGAAACAGGGCTCCTCTGGATGTGGCCGGGACTCTCGTGCTTCCTCTCAAGTGGAGACGGTTATGTCGGGGAACTTCTTGAGTTGCAGCAAGGGTGTGAAGGACCCTTTGGAAGTTCCAGATGTTAGAACTGATTAACCTCGAGACGCCTCAGCGGAAATGGGCCTCATCTCGCCTGGAGGGGAGAACCTCCTGTATTTTCTCGAGTTGGGCGCAGGTGCTCTCGACTTACGACGGGGACCTCAGGGACCCGCTCTGGTGGCCTCAGGAAAGGCCAGTCCCCATGCGAGATGCTCGGGGGCCTCTCGGGATTCTTCTCCCGTCGATGCAGGGGCCTAAGATATTGTGTGGAGTGGGTGCTGGAACCTGAGGATTCCTCTCCAGTGCTTACGTGGATCTTGGGGTACTTCTGGTGTCTCCCCAGGGGAGTCAGTCCTCGTCTCGAGTGGGGCACGCACGTGCGCTTTCCTCCCGAGCTGTAGCAGCAGTGTCACCTTCCCTTCGCGTGGATCAAGGATCTGTGCTTTCCCTCGAGGCTTTCCACGAGGCTTTCCCACGAGGCTTTCCCACAGGGCTGTCCCACGTGCCACCGTGTGTGAGTCGATCCTCGGTTGAAAGTCGAGCAGTGCAGGGAAAACAGGTTTCCCCTGGAATGGACGGAGACATTTGGTTGACTCTGGGAATGGTGGCACGACCCTGGAGTTCCTCTCGCCTTTCCTGTGGAGATCGCCTCCTCTTGAGATTGCGCCGGGAACGCCGGGAATTCTTTCCCGACCACGCAGGGAAAGGATCCCACCTCTCGCTTAGGAGACGGAATCGGGGCTCCTCTGGATGTGGCGGGACTCTCGTGCTTCCTCTCAAGTGGAGACGGGTATGTCGGGGAACTTCTTGAGTTGCAGCAAGGGTGTGAAGGACCCTTTGGAAGTTCCAGATGTCAGAAGTGATTAGCCTGGAGACGCCTCAGCGGAAATGGGCCTCATCTCGCCTGTAGAGAGAACCTCCTGTATTTTCTGGAGTTGTGACAGGTGCTCTGCGACTTACGACGGGGCCCTCAGGGACCCGCTCTGGTGGCCTCAGGAAAGGCAGTCCCCATGCGAGTTGCTCGGGCCTCTCAGGATTCCTCTCCCGTCAATTCCGGGACCTAATGATCTTGTGTGGAGTCGGTGCCGGAACCTGAGGATTCCTCTCCAGTGCTGACATGGATCTTGGG
>NW_017211393.1:0-1392 GCF_001704415.2 Capra hircus
GGTCATAGCAAACACCCTCTTCCAACAACACAAGAGAAGACTCTACACATGGATATCTCCAGATGGTCAACACCAAAAACAGATTGATTACATTATCTGCAGCCAAAGATGGAGAAGTTGTATACAGTCAACAAAAACAAGACCAGGAGCTGACTGTGACTCAGATCATGAATTTCTTATTACCAAATTCAGACTTAAATTGAAAAAAGTAGGGAAAACCGCAAGACCATTCAGGTATGACCTAAATCAAATCCCTTATGATTATATAGTGGAAGTGAGAAATAGATTTAAGGGCCTAGATCTGATAGATAGAGTGCCTGATGAACTATGGAATGAGATTCATGACATTGTATAGGAGACAGGGATCAAGACCATCCCCATGGAAAAGAAATGCAAAAAAGCAAAATGGCTGTCTGGGGAGGCCTTACAGAGATTTGTGAAAAAGAAGAGAAGGGAAAAACAAAGGAGAAAAGGAAAGATATAAGCATCTGAATGCAGAGTTCAAAGAATTCCAAGAATAGCAAGAAGAGGTAAGAAAGTCTTCTTCAGTGATCAATGCATAGTCTATCCATACTGTAAAAGAATCTAGAATGCGAAGTACTAGATATCACTGAAGAAGACTTTCTTACCTCTTCTTGCTATTCTTTGGAACTCTGCATTCAGATGCTTATATCTTTCCTTTTCTCCTTTGTTTTTTCCCTTCTCTTCTTTTCACAAATCTCTGTAAGGCCTCCCCAGACAGCCATTTTGCTTTTTTGCATTTCTTTTCCATGGGGATGGTCTTGATCCCTGTCTCCTATACAATGTCATGAATCTCATTCCATAGTTCATCAGGCACTCTATCTATCAGATCTAGGCCCTTAAATCTATTTCTCACTTCCACTATATAATCATAAGGGATTTGATTTAGGTCATACCTGAATGGTCTTGCGGTTTTCCCTACTTTTTTCAATTTAAGTCTGAATTTGGTAATAAGAAATTCATGATCTGAGTCACAGTCAGCTCCTGGTCTTGTTTTTGTTGACTGTATACAACTTCTCCATCTTTGGCTGCAGATAATGTAATCAATCTGTTTTTGGTGTTGACCATCTGGAGATATCCATGTGTAGAGTCTTCTCTTGTGTTGTTGGAAGAGGGTGTTTGCTATGACCAGTGCATTTTCTTGGCAAAACTCTATTTGTCTTTGCCCTGCTTCATTCCTCATTTCAAGTCCAAATGTGCCTGTTACTCCAGGTGTTTCTTGACTTCCTACTTTTGCATTCCAGTCCCCTATAATGAAAAGGACATCTTTTTTGGGTGTTAGTTCTAAAAGGTCTTGTAGGTCTTCATAAAACCATTCAATTTCAAACTTCTGCAGCATTACTGGTTGGGGCATAGATTTGGATTACTGTG
>NW_017211394.1:0-1384 GCF_001704415.2 Capra hircus
CACGAAGTGAAGGATCCCTCCTCTCGAGCTAGGAGGCGGAAACGGGGCTCCTCTGGATGTGGGGCGGAACTCTCGTGCTTCCTCTCGAGTGGAGACGGGTATGTCGGGGAACTTCTTGAGTTGCAGCAAGGGTGTGAAGGACCCTTTGGAATTTCCAGAGGTTAGGTGTGATTAGCCTCGAGACGCCTCAGCGGAAATGGCCTCATCTCGCCTGGAGGGGAGAACCTCCTGGATTTTCTCGAGTTGTGGCAGGTGCTCTCGACTTACAACGGGACCTCAGGGACCCGCTCTGGTGGTCTCAGGAAAGGCCAGTCCCAATGCGTATTGCTCGGGGGCCTCTCGGGATTCCTCTCCCGTCAATGCTGGGGCCTAAGATCTTGTGTGGAGTGGGTGCCGGAACCTGAGGATTCCTCTCCAGTGCTGACATGGATCTTCGGGTACTTCTGGAGTCTCCCCCAGGGGAGTCAGTCCTCGTCTCGAGTGGGGGCATGCACGTGCGCTTTCCTCCCGAGATGTAGCAGCAGTGTCGCGCTTCCCTTCGCGTGAATCTAGGGATCTGTGGCTTTCCCTCGAGGCTTCCCACGAGGCTTTCCACGAGGCTTTCCACTAGGCTTTCCCACAGGGCTGTCCCACGTGCCACCGTGGTGGTGAGTTGATACTCGGCTTGAAATTCGAGGCAGTGCAGGGAAAATAGGTTTCCCCCTGGAATGGACTGAGACATCTGGGGGACCCTGGCAATGGTGGCACGACCCTGGATTTCTCTCGCCTTTCCTGTGGAGAGCGCCTCCTCTTGAGATGCGACGGGAACCTCGGGAATTCTTTCCCGACCACGCAGTGAAAGCATCCCTACTCTCGCGGTAGGATGCGGAAACGGGGCCTCTCTGGATGTTGGCGGGACTCTCGTGCTTCCTCTCGAGTGGAGACGTGTATGACGGGGAACTTCTTCAGTTGCAGCAAGGGTGTGAAGGACCCTTTGTAAGTTCCAGAGGTTAGGTGTGATTAGGCTCGAAACACCTCAGCGGAAATGGGCCTCATCTCGCCTGGAGGGGAGAACCTCCTGGATTTTCTCGAGTTGTGGGCAGGTGCTCTCGACTTACGACGGGGACTTCAGGGACCCGCTCTGGTGGCCTCAGGAAAGGCCAGTCCTCATGCGAGTTGCTCGGTGCCTCTCGGGATTCCCTCTCTCGCGATGCCGGGCCTAAGACCTTGTGTGGAGGCGGTCCTGAACCTGAAGATTCCTCTCCAGTGCTGACATGGATCTTGGGGTACTTCTGGAGTCTCCCCAGGGGAGTCAGTTCTTGTCTTGAATGGGGCATGCACGTGCGCTTTCTTCCCGAGCTGTACGAGCAGTGTCATGCTTCCTTTCGCTTGGATCAGGGGATCT
>NW_017211395.1:0-1383 GCF_001704415.2 Capra hircus
GAGGTTCTCCCCTCCAGGCGAGATGAGGCCCATTTCCGCTGAGGCGTCTCGAGGCTAATCAGACCTAACCTCTGGAACTACCAAAGGGTCCTTCACACCCTTGCTGCAACTCAAGAAGTTCCCCGACATAACCGTCTCACTCGAGAGGAAGCACGAGAGTCCCGCCCCCGTTCAGAGTAGCCCGTTTCCGCCTCCTAGCTCGAGAGGAGGATCCTTTCCCTTTTTAGTCGCGAAAGAATTCCAGGCGTTCCCGTCGCATCTCAAGAGGAGGCGCTCTCCACAGGAAAGACGAGAGGAACCCAGGGTCGTGCCACCATTCCCAGAGTCCCCCAGATAACTCAGTCCATTCCAGAGAAACTTGTTTTCCCTGCACTGCCCCGACTTTCAAGCGAGGATCGACTCACACCATGGTGGCTCGTGGGACAGCCCTGTGGGAAAGCCGTGGAAAGCCTCGTGGGAAAGACTCGAAGGAAAGGCACAGGTCCCTTGATCCACGCGAAGGGAAGAGTGACACTGCTGGTACATCTCGGAAGGAAAGAGCACGTGCATGCCGCCACTCGAGACGAGGACTGACTCCCCTGGGGAGAGTCCAGAAGTACCCCAAGATCCATGTCAGCACTGGAGAGGAGTCCTCAGGTTCCGGCACCGACTCCACACAAGGTCTTAGGCCCCAGATCGAGGGGAGAGGAATCCCGAGAGGCCCCGAACAACTCGCATGGGCACTGGTCTTTCCTGAGGCCACCAGAGCGGGTCCCTGAGCTCCCCGTCGTAAGTCGAGAGCACATGCCACAACTCGAGAAAAACCAGGAGGTTCTCCCTCCATGCGAGATGAGGCCCATTTCCGCTGAGGCGTCTTGAGGCTAATCACATCAAACCTCTGGAACTTCCAAGGGGTCCTTCACACCCTTGCTGCAACTCAAGAAGTTCCCCGACATACCCGTCTCCACTCGAGAGGAAGCACGAGAGTTCCCCCCACATCCAGAGAAGCCCCGTTTCCGCCTCCTAGGTCGAGAGGAGCGATCCTTTCCCTGCGTGGTAGGGAAAGAATTCCCGGCGTTCCCGTCGCATCTCAAGAGGAGTCGCTCTCCACAGGAAAGGCGAGAGAAACTCCAGGGTCGTGCCACCATTCCAGAGTCCCCAGATGTCTCAGTCCATTCCAGGGAAACCTGTTTTCCCTGCACTGCCTCGACTTTCAAGCTGAGTTTCGACTCACACCACGGTGGCACGTGGGACAGCCCTGTGGAAAAGCCTCGTGGGAAAGACTCATGGGAAAGCCTCGAGGGAAAGGCACAGATCCCTTGATCCTCGCGAAGGAAAGCATGACACTGCTGTACAGCTCGGAGGAAATCGCACCTGCATACCCCCACTCGAGACGAGGACTGA
>NW_017211396.1:0-1382 GCF_001704415.2 Capra hircus
GACTCCAGGAGTACCCCAAACCATGTCAGCACTGGAGAGGAATCCTCAGGTTCCGGCACCGACTCCACACAAGGTCTTAGGCCCCGGCATCGACGGGAGAGGAATCCGAGAGGCCCCGAGCACTCGAATGGGACTGGCCTTTCCTGAGGCCACCAGAGCTGGTACCTGAGGTCCCTGTTGTAAGTCGAGAGCACCTGCCGCAACTCGAGGAAATGCAGGAGGTTCTCCCTCCAGGCGAGATGAGGCCCATTTCCGCTGAGGCGTCTCGAGGCTAATCACATCTAACATCTGGTACTTCCAAAGGGTCCTTCTCACCCTTGCTGCAACTCAAGAAGTTCCCCGACTTGCCCGTCTCCACTCGAGAGGAAGCACGAGAGTCCCGCCCACATCCAGAGGAGACCTGTTTCCGCCTCCAAGCTCGAGAGGAGGGATCCTTTTTCCTGCGAGGTGGGGAAAGAATTCCCCGCGTTCCCGTTGCATCTCAAAGGAGGCGCTCTCCACAGGAAGGCGAGAAGAACTCCAGGGTCGTGCCACCATTCCAGAGTCCCCCAGATGTCTCAGTCCATTCCAGGGAAACCTGTTTTCCCTGCACTGCCTCGACTTTGAAGCCGAGGATCGACTCACACCACGGTGGCACGTGGGACAGCCCTGTGGGAAAGCCTCCGTGGGAAAGCTCAAGAGAAAGCCACAGATCCCTTGATCCAAGCGAAGGAAGGGCGACACTGCTGCTACAGTTCGGGATAAAAGGGCACTTGAATGCCCCAACTCGAGACGAGGACTGACATCCCTTGGGAGACTCCAGAAGTACTCCAATATCCATGTCAGCACTGGAGAGGAATCCTCACGTTCAGGCACCGACTCCACACAAGGTCTTAGGCCCCGGCATCGACGGGAGAGAATCACGAGAGCCCCGAGCAACTCGCATGGGGACTGGCCTTTCCTGAGGCACCAGAGCGGGTCCCTGAGGTCCCGGTAGTAATTCGAGAGCACCTGCCGCATCTCGAGAAAATCCAGGAGGTTCTCCCCTCCAGTGTGATGAGGCCCATTTCTGCTGAGGCGTCTCGAGGCTAATCACACCTAACCCCTGGAACTTCGAAAGGTCCTTCACACCCTTGCTGCAACTCAAGAAGTACCCCAACATACCCGTCTCCACTCGAGAGGAAGCACGAGAGTCCCGTCCACATCCAGAGGAGCCCCGTTTGCGACTCCTAATTCGAGAGAAGGATCCTTTCCCTGCGTGGTCGGAAAGAATTCCCGGTGTTCCTGTCGGATCTAATGTGGAGGCTCTCTCCACAGGAAAGGCGAGAGGACTCCAGGGTCGTGCCACCATTCCCAGAGTCCCCCAGATGTCTCAGTCCATTCCTGGGAAAACTGTTTCCCTG
>NW_017211397.1:0-1382 GCF_001704415.2 Capra hircus
AAGAGTCCTTGGACTGCCAGAGATTCAACCAGTCCATTCTGAAGGAGATCAACCCTGGATTTCTTAAAAGGAATGATGCTGAAGCTGAAACTCCAGTACTTTGGCCACCTCATGCGAAGACTTGACTCATTGGAAAAGACTCTTGATGCTGGGAGGGATTTGCGGAGAGGAAGAGGGGACGACAGAGGATGAGATGGCTGGATGGCATCACTGACTCGATGGATGTGAGTCTGAGTGAACTCCGGGAGTTGGTGATGTACAGGGAGGCCTGGCGTGTTTGCGAATCATGGGGTCGCAAAGAGTCGGACACGACTGAGTGACTGAACTGAACTGACCCTATTCATAACCTGAGGAGAGATTTTATCTTAAGTGCATATTGGGCTTGTGTGTTAATTTTCCATTTATATTTCCATTTTGGTGAATTATCTGTCTTAATTCATAAAGGCATATGGATTTCTTTAACTATTGAAATAGATAATTAGTTGATTTTAAAGTGTTAAATCAAACTTGTATATCCGTAGATATCGTAGTAACGTCCCCTCCCTGTCTTTTGCTTCCATTGATATAGAAATTCTGTGTTTCTTTTGTAGGCATTGGGAAGAATTAAAATTTGGTAACACTCTGTTAACTGGATATGCTCCTAAGCAGATTTCCTTTTTTCAAATGTTCATTGTATGTTTTGTTATCCATCGTAATAATGACGGCTCCTGAAATGAAAAGGAGGGAGTAATTTCTGTGCTCCCTCTTATTTTCCAGAACACGGGTTGTATAAATTAGAGTTATTTATTTATTTTTGCAATTAATGCATTTGCAGAATTCACAGTGAAGCTAAATCTGTGTCCAAGGGATTAACTTTTGAAGCAGTTTTATAATTACTAATTAAATTTCTAATATGATTAAAATATAGATTATCCTGTCTATAAGATTATTTTCTTTAGCTTGAAATTTGGGTAACAGTTGTGGTGTTCAAGCAATCTCATTCCATGTCTAAGTTATTAATATTTTATGAAGTATAAGTTGTTTCTCTCACATGGTAGTTCTTCATCTAATTTTTTTTAGTGCATTCTGGATTTTTAATGACATGCATCAATCTGTTTTCCTTTTTTATGATTCATAGAATTAAATATTCTTTTCTTTTTATATTTTTTATCTAATTCTTTCTCAAGCTAATCAAATTAATTTTTTGAAGAACTCAATTTATTTGTTTTCTTGATATTTTTGCCTAACTTATTTATTTTATTTTCAAAGAATTTTCTGTTATTTTTAAGATAAATTTTCTTCCTTTGGCTATGCATTGGATTTATTTTTCTAATGGTTTTCTCTTGGTTTATTGTGGTAGAGTCTTATATATAATTTATTCAACCATTTCCTTTCTTGGTATA
>NW_017211398.1:0-17652 GCF_001704415.2 Capra hircus
CAGGCGACTCTGGAATGGTGGCAGGACCCTGGAGTTCCTCTCGCCTTTCCTGTGGAGAGCGCCTCCTCTTGAGATGCCACGGGAACGTGGGAATTCTTTCCCCACCACGCAGGGAAGGGATCCCTCCTCTCGATCTAGGAGGCGGAAAGGGGGCTCCTCTGAATGTGGGCGGGACTCTCGTGCTTCCTCTCGAGTGGAGATGTGTATGTCGGGGAACTTCTTGAGTTGCAGCAAGGGTGTGAAGAACCCTTTGGAAGTCCAGGGTTAGGTGTGATAAGCCTCAAGACGCCTCATCGGAAATGGGCCTCATCTCGCCTGGAGGGGAGAACCTCCTGGATTTTCTCGAGTTGCAGCAGGTGCTCTCGACTTACGGCGGGGACCACAGGGACCCGCTCTGGTGGCCTCAGGAAAGGCCATTCGCCATGCGAGTTGCTCGGGGGCCTCTCGGGATTCCTCTCCCGTCGATGCCGGGGCCTAAGACCTTGTGTGGAGTCGGGGCAGGAAACTGAGGATTCCTCTCCAGTGCTCACATGGATCTTGGGGTACTTCTGGTGTCTCCCGAGGGGAGTAAGTCTTCGTCTCGTGTGGGGACATGCCGTGCGCTTTCCTCCCGAGCTGTAGCAGCAGTGTCATGCTTCAATTCGAGTGGATCATGGGTTCTGTGGTTTCCCTGGAGGCTTTCCCAGGAGGCTCCCCACGAGGCTTTCCCACAGGGCTGTCCCTGATGCCACCGTTGTGTGAGTCGATCCTCGGCTTGAAAGTCGAGGTAGTGCAGGGAATGGATTGAGACAACTGGGGGACTCTGGGAATGGTGGCCAGACTCTAGAGTTCCTCTCAACTTTCCTGTGGAGAGCGCCTCCTCTTGAGATGCGACGGGAACGCCGGGAATTCTTTCCCGACCACCCCAGGAAAATGATCCCTCCTCTCGAGCTATGAGACGGAATCGGGGCTCCTCTGGATGTGGGCGGGACTCTCGTGCTTCCTCTCGCGTGGAGGCGAGTATGTCGGGGAACTTATTCAGTTGCAGAAAGGGTGTGAAGGACCTTTTGAAAGTTCCAGATGTTAGGTGCAATTAGCCTCTAGACGCCTCAGCGGAAATGCGCCTCATCTCGCCTGGAGGGGAGAACCTCCTGGATTTTCTCGAGTTGCGGCAGGTGCTCTCGACTTCTGACGGGGACCTCAGGGACCCGCTCTGGTGGCCGCAGGAAAGGCCAGTCCCCATGCGAGTTGCTCGGTGGCCTCTCGGGATTCCTCTCCCTTCGATGCCGGGGCCTAAGACCTTGTGTGGGTCGGTCCTGGAACCTGAGGATTCCTCTCCAGTGCTGACATGGATCTTGGGGTTCTTCGGGAGTCTCCCCAGGGGAGTCAGTCCTCATTCGAGTGGGGGCATTGAAGAGCGCTTTCCTCCCGAGCTGTACCAGCAGTGTCGTTCTTCCCGTCGAGTGGATCAAGGGATCAGTGGCTTTCCCTCGAGGCTTTCCCATGAGGCTTTCTCACGAGGCTTTCTCACAGGGCTGTCCCACGTGCCACCGTGCTGTGAGTCGATCCTCGGCTTGAAAGTCGAGGCAGTGCAGGGAAAACTGGTTTCCCTGGAATTGACTGAGATATCTGGGGTACTCTGGGAATGGTGGCACGACACTGGAGTTCCTCTCACCTTTCCTGTTGAGAGGGCCTCCTCTTGAGTTGTGACGGGAAGACCGGGAATTCTTTCCCGACCACGCAGGGAAAGGATACCTCCTCTCTAGCTGTGAGGCGGAAACGGGGCTCCTCTGGATGTGGGCGGGACTCTCGTGCTTCCTCTCGAGTGGAGACGGGTATGTCGGGGAACTTCTTGAGTTGCAGCAAGGGTGTGAAGAACCTTTGGAAGTTCCAGAGGTTTAGGTGTGATTAGCCTGGAGACGCCTCAGCGGAAATGGGCCTCATCTCGCCTGGAGGGGAGAACCTCCTGGATTTTCTCGAGTTGGGACAGGTGATCTCGACTTAAGACGAGGACCTGAGGGACCCGCTCTGGTGGCCTCAGGAAAGGCCATTCCCATGCGAGTTGCTCGGGGCCTCTCGGGATTCCTCTCCCGTCGATGCCGGGGCCTAAGACCTTGTGTGGAGTCGGTGCCGGAACCTGAGGATTCCTCTCCAGTGCTGACATGGATCTTGGCGTCCTTAAAGGCGAGATGAGGCCCATTTGCGCTGAGGCGTCTCGAGGCTAATCACACCTAACCTCTGGAACTTCCAAAGGGTCCTTCACACCCTTGCTGCAACTCAAGAAGTTCTCCGACATACCCGTCTCCACTCGAGAGTATCAAGATCTTCCGCCCACTTTCAGAGGAGCACCGTTTCCACCTCATAGCTCTAGAGGAGGGATCCTTTCCCTGCGTGGTCTGGAAAGCATTCCCGGCGTTCCAGTCGCATCTCAAGAGGAGGCCCTCTCCACAGGAAAGGCGAGAGAATCTCCAGGGTCGTTCCACCATTCCAGAGTCCCCCAGATGTCTCTGTCAATTCCAGGGAAACCTGTTTTCCCTGCACTGCCTGGACTTTCAAGCCGAGGATCGACTCACACCACGGTGGCACGTGGGACAGCCCTGAGGAAAATCCTCGTGGGAAAGCCTCATTGGAAATCCTCGAGGGAAAGCTGCAGATCCCTTGATACACGCTAAGGGAAGTGTGACACTGCTTCCACAGATCGGGAGGAAATTGAACCTGCATGCCCCCACTCGAGACTAGGAGTGACTAACCTGGGGAGACTCCAGAAGTACCCCAAGATCCATGTCAGCACTGGAGAGGAATCCTCAGGTTCCGGCACCGACTCCACACAAGGTCTTAGGCCCCGGCATCGACGGGAGAGGAAACCCAAGAGGCCCCCGAGCAACTCGCATGGGGACTGGCCTTTCCTGAGGCCACCAGATCGGGTCCCTGAAGTCCCCGTCGTAAGTCGACAGCACCTGCCGCAACTCGAGAAAATCCAGGAGGTTCTCCCCTCCAGGCGAGATGAGGCCCATTTTCCTGAGGCCTCTCGAGGCTAACCACACCTATCCTCTGGAACTTCCAAAGGGTCCTTCACAACCTTGCTGCAAGCTCAAGAAGTTCCCAGACATACCCGTCTCCATTCGAGAGGAAGCACGAGAGTCCCGCCCACATCCAGAGGAGCCCCGTTTCCGCCTCATAGCTCGAGAGGAGGGATCCTTTCCCTGCGTGGTCGGGAAAGAATTCCCGGCGTTCCCGTCTCATCTCAAGACGAGGCGCTCTCCACAGGAAAGGCGAGAGGAAATCCAGGGTCATGCCACCATTCCCAGAGTCCCCCAAATGTCTCAGTCGATTCCAGGGAAACCTGTTTTCCCTGCACTGCCTCGACTTTCAAGCCGAGGATCAACTCACACCACGGAGCAACGTGGGCCAGCCCTGTGGGAAAGCCTCTTGGGAAAGCCTCTTGGGAAAGCCTCGAGGGAAAGCCACAGATCCCTTGATCCACGCTAAAGGAAGCGTGACACCGCTGCTACAGCTCGGGAGGAAAGTGCACATGCATGCCCCCACTCGAGACGAGGACTGACTCACCTGGGGAGACTCCAGGAGTACCCCAAGATCCATGTCAGCACAGGAGAGGAATCCTCAGTTTCCGGCACCGACTGCACACAAAGTTTTGGGCTCCCAGCATCGACGGGAGAGAAATTCCGAGAGACACCCGAGCAACATTCATGTGGACTGGCCTTTCCTGAGTCCACCAGAGCGGGTCCCTGAGGTCCCCGTCGTATGACGAGAGAACCTGCCCCACCTCGAGAACACCCAGGAGGTTCTCCCTTCCAGGCATGATGAGGCCCATTTCCAATGAGGCGTCTCAAGGCTAATCACAACTAAACTCTGGAACTTCCAAAGGGTCCGTCACACCCTTGCTGCTACTCAAAAAGTGCCTCGACATACCCGTCTCCACTCGAGAGGAAGAACGAGTTCCCGCCCACATCCAGAGGAGCCCCGTTACCGTCTCATAGCTGGAGAGGAGGGACACTTTCCCTGCGTGGTCGGGAAAGAATTCCCGACGTTCCCATCGCATCTCAAGAGGAGGCCCTCTCCACAGTAAAGGCCAGAGGAACTCCAGGTTCGTGGACCATTCCCAGAGTCCCCCAGATATCTCCGTCCATTCCAGCGAAAACTGTTTTCCCAGCACTGCCTCGACTTTCAAGCCGAGGGTCGACTGACACTACAGTGGCACGTTGGACAGCCCTGTGGGAAAGCCTCTTGGGAAAGCCTCGTGGGAAAGCCTCGGGGGAAAGACTCGAGGGAAAGCCACAGATACCTTGATCCACGCTAAAGGAAGCGTGACACTGCTGTTACAGCTCGGGAGCAAAGCGCACGTGGATGCCCCCACTCGAGACGAGGACTGACTCCCCTGGGGAGACTCCACAAGTACCCCAAGATCCACGTCAGCACTGGAGAGGAATCCTCAGGTTCCGGCTCCGAATCCACCCAACGTCTTAGGCCCCGGCATCGAAGGGAGAGTAATCCCGAGAGGCCCCTGAGCAACTTTCATGGGGACTTGCCTTTCCTGAGGCCACCAGAACGGGTCCCAGATGTACCCGTCTTAAGTCCAGAGCACCTGCCGCAACTCGAGTAAATCTAGGAGGTTCTCCCCTCCAGGCGAGATGAGGCCCATTTCCACTGAGGCGTCTCAAGGCTAATCACACCTAACCTCTGGAACTTTCAAAGGGTCCTTCACACCCTTGCTGCAACTCAAGAAGTTCCCCGACATACCCGTCTCCACTCGAGAGGAAGCACGAGAGTCCCGCCCACATCCAGAGGAGCCCCGTTTCCGCCTCCTATCTCGAGGGGAAGGATCCTTTCCCTGCGTGGTCGGGCAAGAATTCCCGGCGTTCCCGTCGCATCTCAAGGGAGGCGCTTTTCACAGGAAAGGCTAGAGGAACTCCAGGGTCGTGCCACCATTACCAGAGTTCCCCAGATGTCTCAGTCCATTCCAGGGAAACCTGTTTCCCCTGCACTGCCTCGACTTTCAAGCTGAGGATCGACTCACACCATGGTGGCACGTGGGACAGCCCTGTGGGAAAGCCTCGTGGGAAAGCCTCGTGGGAAAGCCTCGAGGGAAAGCCACAGATCCCTTGATCCACGCGAAGGAAAGCTTGACACTGCTGCTACAGCTAGGGAGGAAACGCACGTGCATGCCCCCAAACGAGACGAGGACTGACTCCCCTGGGGAGACTCCAGAAGTGCCCCAAGATCCATGTCAGCACAGAACAGGAATCCTCAGGTTCCGGCACCAATTCCACACAAGGTCTTAGGCCCTGGCACCGACGGGAGAGAAATCCCGAGAAGCCCCCGAGCAACTCGCATGGGGACTGGCCTTTCCTGAGGCCACCAGAGCGGGTCCCTGTCGTCCCCGTCGTAAGTCGAGAGCACGTGCCGCAACTCAATAAAATCCAGGAGGTTCTTCCCTCCAGGCGAGATGAGGCCAATTTCCGCTGAGGCAATCGAGGATAATCACACCTAACCTCTGGAACTTCCAAAGGGTCCTTCACACCCTTGCTGCAACTCAAGAAGTTCCCCGACATACCCATCTCCACTCGAGAGGAAGCACGAGAGTCCCACCCACATCCAGAGGAGCCCCGTTTTCGGCCTCCTAGCTCGAGAGGAGTGGATCCTTTCCCTGCGTGGTCGGGAAAGAATTCCTGGCGTTCCCGTCCCATCTCAAGAAGAGGCGCTTTCCACGATAAAGGAGAGAGGAACTCCAGGATCGTGCCACCTTTCCCCGGGTCCCCCAGATGTCTCAGTCCATTCAGGGGAAACCTGTTTTCCCCTGCACTGCCTCGACTTTCAAGCCAGGGTCGACTCACCACCACGGTGGCACGTGGGACAGCCCTGTGGGGAAAGCCTCGTGGGAAACCCTCGTGGGAAAGACTCGAAGGGAAAGCCACAGATCCCTTGATCCCACGCGAAGGGAAGGGTGAAACTGCTGCCACAGCTCGAGAGGAAAGCGCACGTGCATGCCCCCACTCGAGACGAGGACTGACTCCCCAGTGAGACTCCCAGAAGTACCCCCAAGATCCATGGTCAGCACTGGAGAATAATTCTCAGTTTACGGCCCCGACTTCACAAAAGGTCTTAGGCCCCAGCATTGAAGGGAGAGGAATCCCGAGAGGCCAATAAGCAACTCGCACGGAGAGTGGCCCTTTCCTGAGGCCACCAGATAGGGTCCCTGTTGGTCCCCGATCGTAAATCGAGAGCACCTACCGCAAATCGAGAAAATCCTGGAGATTCTCCCCTCCAGGCTAGATGAGGCCCATTTCCGCTGAGGCGACTCGAGGCTAATCACATCTAACCTTTGGAACTTCCATAGGGTCCTTCACACCCTTGCTGCAACTCAAGAAGTTCCCCCGACATACCCTTGTCCACTCGAGAGGAACCAGCGAGCGTCCCTTGCACATCCAGAGGAGGCCCTTTTCCTCCTTGTAGCTCGAGATGAGGTGATCCTTTCCCTGCCGTGTTCGGGAAAGAATTCCCGGCATTCCCCGTCGCATCTCAAGAGGAAGCGCTCTCCACAGGAAAGGCGAGAGGAACTCCAGGGTCGTGCCACCATTCCAAGAGTCCCCCAGAGGACTGAGTCCATTCCAAAGGAAACTCTTTTACCTGCACTGCCTTGACTGTCACGCCGAGGATCGACTCACACCACGGTGGCACTTGGGACAGCCCTGTGTGTTAGCCTCGTGGGAAAGCCTCATGGGAAATCCTACAGGGAAAGCCACACATCCCTTGATCCACCCGTCGGGTAGCATGACACTGCTGCCACCAGTTAGGGAGGAAAGCCCACGTGCATTTCCCCACTCGAGACGAGGACTGACTCCCCTGGGGAGAGTCCAGAAGTACCCAAAAATCCACGTCAGCACTGGGAGAGGAATCCTCAGTTTCCGGTCCCAACTCAACACAAGGTCTTCGACTCGGGAAATTCAAGCAGTTAAAAGATCTCTCCTTTGGAGCCTCGAGGGGGGATCGGGGCTTCTCTGGATGTGGGCGGGACCCTCGTGCTTCCTTTGAGTGTAGACGGGTATGTCGGGAAAGCTCTTGAGTTGCAGCAAGTGTGTGAAGGAACCATTGGAAGTTCCAGAGGTTAGGTGTGCTTAGCCTCTAGATGCGTCAGTGGAAATAGGCCTCATTTTGCCTGTAGGGGAGAATCTCCTGGATTTTCTCGAGTTACGGCAGGTGCTCTCGAATTACGACGGGGACCTCAGGGACCCGGTCTCGTGGCCTCAGGAAAGGCCAGTCCCCATGCAAGTTGCCAGGGGGACTCTCGGGATTCCTCTTGGGTCGATGCCGGGGCCTAAGACCTTGTGTGGAGTCGAGGCCGGATCCTGAGGATTCCTCTCCAGTGCTGACATGGTTCTTGGGGTACTTCTGGAGTCTCCCCAGGGAAGTCAGTCCTCGTCTCGAGTGTGGGCATGCACGTGCGCTTTCCTCCCGAGCTGTAGCAGCAGTGTCACGCTTCCTAACGCGTGGTCAAGGGATCTGTAGCTTTCACTCAAGTCTTTCCTTCAAGGCTTTCCCAAGAGTCTTTCCCACAGGGCTGTCCCACCTGCCACCATGGTGTGAGTCGATCCTCGGCTTGAAAGTCGAGGCAGTGCAGGGAAAACAGGTTCCTCTGGAATGGACTGAGACATCTGGGGGACTCTTGGAATGGTGGTACGACCCTGGAGTTCCGCTCGCCTTTCCTGTGGAGAGCGCCTCCTCTTGAGATGGGACGGGAACGCCGGGAATTCTTTCCCGACCAAGCAGGGAAAGGATCCGTCATCTCGAGGTCCGAGGCAGAAACGGGGCTCCTCTGGATGTGGGCGGGACCCTCGTGCTTCCTCTGGAGTGGAGACGGTATGTCGGGGAACTTCTTGAGTTTCAGCAAGGTTGTGAAGGAACCTTTGGAATTTCCAGAGTTTAGGTGTGATTAGCCTCGAGAGCCTCAGCGGAAATTGGCCTCATCTTGCCTGGAGGGGAGAACCTCCTGGATTTTCTCGAATTGTGGCAGGTGTTCTCAACGTACGCTGGGACCTCAGGGACCCGCTCTGGTGGCGTCAGGAAAGGCCAGTTCCCATCCGAGTGGCTACGGGGCCTCTCGGGATTCCTCTCCCGTCGATGGTGGGGCCTAAGACCTTGTGTGAAGTCGAGGCCGGTACCTGAGGATTCCTCTCCCGTGCTGACATGGTTCTTGGGGTACTTCTTGAGTCTCCCCAGGGGTGTCAGTCCTCTTCTCTCAGCGGGATCATGGCAAGAACGCTTACCTCCCGAGCTGCAGTAGCAGTGTCACGCTGCCTGTCGCGTGGATCAAGAGATCTGTGTCTTTCCCTCGAGGTATTTCCCACGGGGCTTTCCCTCGAGGGCTTTTCCCACGAGGCTTTCCCACATCGCTGTCCCACGTGCCACCGTGGTGCCAGTCGATCCTCGGCGTGAAAATCAAGGCAGTGCAGGGAAAACAGGTTCCTCTGGAATGGACTGAGACATCTGGGGGACTCTTGGAATTGTGGCACGACCCTGGAGTTCCTCTCGGCCTTTCCTGTGGAGAGCGCCTCTTCTTGAGATGCGGTGGGAACGCCGGTGAATTCTTTCCCGACCAAGCAGGGAAAGTGCCGTGGTCCAGCCCCGGTGGATCCCAGGGTGATTCGAAGGTGGGGACGTAGTCGTCGTCTTTGGAAATATACATATTTAATCCCAGATATAAAGAGATTAGAAATGGATAGTGTAGTAGGAAGATTATTGGAGAAAAAGAGGCTGAATAACTTGGATTACGTGGAATAGCATCCATCCTCCAGTAGAGAATTCAGCCAGAAAAACGGGAGCAAAAAAGAAGCGACATGGGGGAATCAGTCTTTCCGGAAACTGATCTGATTTTCTTTATTTTTGGTTTTGCTTGTATACCTCTTGTTACACATAGGGATGAATACAGAGTCACGCAGGAGTCGGCATCCTGACCTTTATCAAAATCAGGTGCTTCACATAAATGTATAAAAAAAAGGTCTTAGGGATCTTACATCATCTTCTGGCCATGAATGAGACCTGCTGACATTTTATGATCCTTTCTTTCTGATAACCAAATAAACTTATTTCTTCCAAGGGTGTTTTTTCTTAAACCAGGCACCACCCTCCAAATAAAGTTACATTCCTATAGGGTGAGGGTGTAGTGAGTTACAATCAAGAAAGGAATTTATTTAACCCAAGGTTAACATGATTAGTCTTAAAGGTGAATTCTTATTTCTCCTATATGCTTAAAGGTTAATACTTATTTCTCCTATATACTAGTTATATTCATTATAAGGGTAGGGAACATGGAGATTTATCAGCAAACATCAGCCTAACAAATGAAAATCCTTTCATCAATTCTCCCCTTAAGATCTATTTAGTCTTAAGATATGATAAAGTTACATTCTTACATAGAAAGGACACAGTGATATATAACAAAGTACAGTGATCTATTACAAAAGTGAAAATCCATTAACTCAAAAAGTCTAGTATTGCTAACATCAAAAACTGCTATATTTCCTTTGCTATATTCCAAATACATTGATTAATATATTCCCAAGTGCCTAAGGATATGGAGGCCTGGTGGCAATCATTGACTCAACAAGAAGAAAAAGTCCTATGCTAATTAAGACTCTCAAAATACTCCAAAACTCTCTGTGCTGTTTACAGTTGAGAGGTAGTAAACAATCTTGTGCCTAGTGGCAGCAGTATGGATAATCCTGTCACACAAGCTGGTCTGTCAGCAGAGAGGTTTGACCTAAAATATCCTTGTCCCACCCAGAGCAGGGAATTAGCAGCAATTTTTGACACAACAAATGAAGAACCCTTCACCAATATAATTCCTAACCAACTATACTAATAATTTCTAACTCCCCAAAATAATTTGCCTTTAGTAAGTCTAAAACATCTCATGCCTCTCAGGTTGGGAGGCTGTAAACAATCACATGTGGCCGGACAAACCTATAAAGGTGGGCTAGATAACCTTCAGAGGAGTCAGCAAGCTGAAACACTCTTGTCATGCCCAAGAATATTTATTGCCTTGAAGCTGCACGTTTACTTCTTCTCCGAGAGAAACAGTTATGGGGGAGAGCCCCCGTAAAGTCAGAAGTGTAGGTGAGAGCATAAAACAGACTCTGGTTTTGGGGTTCGATGCTCGGGAACAGGGGGTTACCTGAGGCTTGATCACGCCTTTGCGCATGCCAAGCCTCCTTCCTCATGACCTTTGCCATAGGCGGAATTCCTCACGCTGGCCCCCAGAAGGAAAGGATCCCTCATCTCGAGCGACGAGGCGGAAACGCGCCTCCTGTGGATGTGGGGGGGACCATCTTGCTTATTCTCGAGTGGAGACGGGTATGTCGGGGAACTTCTTGAGTTGCAGCAAGGGTGTAAAGTACCTTTTGGAAGTTCCAGAGGTTAGGTGTGATTAGCCTCGAGACACCTCAGTGGAAATGGGCCTCATCTCGCCTGGAGGGGAGAACCTCCTGGATTTTCTCGAGTTGCGGCAGGTGCTCTCGACTTACGACGGGGACCTCAGGGGCCAGCTCTGGTGGCCTCAGGAAAGGCCAGTCCCCATTCAAGTTTCTAGGGGGCCTCTCAGGATTCCTCTCCTGTCGATGCCGGGGCCTAAAACCTTGTGTGAAGTCGGGGCTGGAACCTGAAGATTCCTCTCCAGTGCTGACATGGATCTTGTGGTACTTCTGGAGTCTCCCCAGGGGAGTCAGTCCTCGTCTCGAGTGGGGGCATGCACGTGCGCTTTCCTCCCGAGCGGTAGCAGCAGTGTCACGCTTCCCGTCTCGTGGATCAAGGGATCTGTGGCTTTCCCTCTAGGCTTTCCCATGAGGCTTTCCCACAGGGCTGTCCCACATGCCACCTTGGTGTGAGACGATCCTCGGCGTGAAAGTCGTGGCAGTGCAGGGAAAACAGGTTCCTCTGGAATGGACTGAGACATCTGGGGAACTCTTGGAATGGTGGCACGACCCTGGAGTTCCTCTGGCCTTTCCTGTGGAGAGCACTTCCTCTTGAGATGCGACTGGAACGCCAGGAATTCTTTCCCGACCACGCAGGGAAAGGATCCCTCCTCTCTAGATACGAGGCGGAAACGGGGCTCCTCTGGATGTGGGCGGGACCCTCGTGCTTCATCTCGAGTGGAGACGGGTATGTCGGTGATCTTCTTGACTTGCAGCAGGGGTGTCAAAGACCCTTTGGAAGTTCCAGAGGTTAGGTGTGATTAGCCTCGAGATGCCTCAGGGGAAATGGGCCTCATCTCGCCTGGAGGGGAGAACCTCCTGGATTATCTTGAGTTGGAGCAGGTGCTCTCGTCTTAGGATGGGGACCTCAGGGACCCGCTCCTGTGGCCTCAGAAAAGGCCAGTGCCCATGGGAGTTGCTAGGGGGCCTCTCAGGATTCCTCTCACGTCGATGCCGGGGCCTAAGACCTTGTGTGGAGAGCCCGAGCGGAGGCGGCGCGGAGCGTTTCGGTTCTCAGTGCCTGGGGCACCGGTGTGTGGTGTGAGGCTGCGGCGGAGCCTCTACACTGAAGGTGCGAGAGGTTGGCAGCTTCGATTGAAGCACATCGAGCGGCGACAGCAGTGAAAGTCATGAGCGACAGCGGCGAGGAGAACTACGGCGAGGGGGAATCCCGTTCTGCTTCCAGAAGCGGAAGTGCTCATGGATCTGGGAAATCTGCAAGTCATACCCCTGCAAGGTCTCGCTCCAAGGAAGATTCCAGGCGTTCCAGATCAAAGTCCAGGTCCAGATCGGAATCTAGGTCTAGATCCAGAAGAAGTTCTCGGAGGCATTATACAAGGTCACGATCTCGGTCCCGGTCCCATAGAAGATCTCGTAGCAGATCTTACAGCAGAGATTATCGAAGACGGCATAGCCACAGTCATTCTCCCATGTCTACTCGCTGGCGTCATGTTGGGAATCAGGCAAATCCTGATCCTAACTGTTGTCTTGGAGTATTTGGATTGAGCTTGTATACTACAGAAAGAGATCTAAGAGAAATGTTCTCTAAATATGGCCCAATTGCTGATGTATCTATTGTATATGACCAGCAGTCTAGACGTTCAAGAGGATTTGCCTTTGTATACTTTGAAAATGTAGATGATGCCAAGGAAGCAAAAGAGCGTGCCAATGGAATGGAGCTTGATGGATGTAGGATCAGAGTTGACTTCTCCATAACGAAAAGACCACATACTCCAACAGCAGGAATTTACATGGGGAGACCTACCTATGGCAGCTCACGCCGTCGAGATTACTATGACAGAGGATATGATCGAGGCTATGATGATCGGGACTATTACAGCAGATCGTACAGAGGAGGAGGAGGAGGAGGAGGAGGATGGAGAGCTGCTCAAGACAGGGATCAGAAATACAGAAGACGGTCACCTTCTCCCTACTATAGTCGTGGAGGATACAGATCACGTTCCAGATCTCGATCATACTCACCTCGTCGCTATTAAAGCATGAAGATGAAGACTTTCTGAAACCTGCCCTAGAGTTGGGATATTGTTTGTGGACAATATTTTTTATTGTCTCCTGTTTAAAAAGTGAACAGTGCCTGGTGAAGTTAGGTGACTTTTACACCTTTTATGATGACTACTTTTGGTGGAGTTGAAATGCTGTTTTCATTCTGCATTTGTGTAGTTCGGTGCTTTGTTCAAAGTTAAGTGTTTTCAGAAAAGTATGTTTTACATGTATTTTTTTACAGTCTAAAATTTTGACTGCTGAGAAGTTTCTATTGTACAGAACTTCATTTAAATGGTTTTTCTACTGAATACAGGGTATTCTGAAGATTGAAGCCTGTGTGTAAAATGCTACCAAATGGCAAAAAGCAACAATAACGTTTGGTTTTTACTTTTCTTTCTAACATATCAATGCTTAGGAGAACTGTTCTGATTAGATTGTCAGTAGTAAATTAAAGAAAAAAATGCCCGTTTTCCTCGAGTCCATGAAACATACCATACTTAATATACCTGCAGTTAAGTGATAAAAATTACGCTCTGTAACTCTATACTGCTAGTGTTAAAAACTAAAGATCTTTCAATACAGCAAATGCTTAATGCTTATATAAATGTGACTTTGTCAGCCTTTATGTAATCTGTATTATACATAGCAGGGAATAAGATGAGTTGCACAATGTATGCCTTAAAAAGGCTATTTCTTAAAGCTGTTAGAAGGGGATAATGGTATTTCAATTAGTA
This sequence comes from Capra hircus, assembly GCF_001704415.2. Classification (NCBI taxonomy): domain Eukaryota; kingdom Metazoa; phylum Chordata; class Mammalia; order Artiodactyla; family Bovidae; genus Capra; species Capra hircus. Next base: position 13,202 of record NW_017211398.1, read on the forward strand.
ATCAGCAAGTGAAAATAATATTCCACCACAAATGTACTCTTGTTCTTCTAGCTTTTAAGACTATATGGAAAAACTGGGTGCTTCAGAGTTTTGAGAAAAAAGAAGGGAACACTACACCTGTGTTGTGGATGATCTGAAGACTTTGCCTGTTCATTTTTTTAAATACTACTTTCAGGTTCTTTGCTTACCAAAGGAGGCCCAATTTTCACTCAAAAGTTTTGAGAACTGATGTTTAAATAAATGCAAAGAAAAGAGTAAAAAGGAAAGAAAAAAAAAGACCTTGTGAGGAGTTGGGGCAGGAACCTGAGGATTCCTCTACAGTGCTGACATGGATCTTGGGGTACTTCTGGAGCCCCCCCCAGGGAAGTCAGTCTTCGTCTCGAATGGGGGCATGCACGTGCGCTTTCCTCCCGAGCTGTAGCAGCAGTGTCACGCTTCCGGTCGCGTGGATCAAGTGATCTGTGGCTTTTCCTCCAGGCTTTACCACGAGGCTATCCCAGAGGGCTGTCCCACATGCCGCCGAGGTGTGAGTCGAACCTCGGCGTGAAAGTCGAGGCAGTGCAGGGAAAACAGGTTCCTCTGGAATGGACTGAGACATCTAGGGGACTCTTGGAATGGTGGCACGACTCTGGAGTTCCTCTCGCATTTCCTGTGGAGAGCGCCTCCACTTGAGATGCGACGGGAACGCCGGGAATTCTTTCCCGACGAAGCAGGGAAAGGATCCCACATCTCGAGCTACGAGGCGGAAAGGGGCTCCTCTGGATGTGGGCGGGACCCTCGTGCTTCCTATCGAGAGGAGACGGGTATGTCGGGGAACTTCTTGAGTGGCAGCAAGGGTGTGAAGGACCCTTTGGAAGTTCCAGAGGTTAGGTGTGATTAGCCTCCAGACGCTTCAGCGGAAATGGGCTTCATCTCGCCTGGAGGGGAGAACCTCCTGGATTTTCTCGAGTTGCGGCAGGTGCTCTCGACTTACGACGGGGACCTCAGGGACCCGCTCTGGAGGCCTCAGGAAAGGCCAGTCCACATGCGAGTTGCTCGGGGCCTCTCGGGATTCCTCTACCATCGATGCCGGGGCCTAAGACCTTGTGTGGAGTCGGTGCCGGAACCTGAGGATTCCTCTCGCAGTGCTGACATGGATCTTGGGGTACTTCTGGAGTCTCCCCAGGGGAGTCCAGTCCTCGTCTTGAGTGGGCGCATGCACGTGCGCTTTACCTCCCAGAGCTGTGCAGCAGTGTCATGCTTCCCTTCGCCTGGATCAAGGGATCTGCTGGCTTTCCCCGAGGACCCGAGGCTTTCCCAACAGGGCTATCCCACGTGCCACCGTGGTGTGAGTCGATCGACTCGGCTTGAAATGTCAACGCAGTGCAAGGAAAAGAGGTTTCCCTGGAATGGACTGAGACATCTGGGCGAATCTGGGAATGGTGGCATCGACCCTGGACTTTCCTCTCGACTTTCCTGTGGAGAGCGCCTCCTCTTGAGATGCCGACGGGAAACGCCGGGATATTCTTTCCCGACACACGCAGGGAAAGGATCCCCTCCTCGTCGAGCTAGGAGGCGGAAAACGGTGCTCCTCTGGATGTGGGCGGGACTCTCATGCTTCCTCTCGAGTGGAGACTGATATGTCGGGGAAACTTCTTGGATTTGCAGCAAGGGTGTGAAGGACCCTTTGGAAGTTCCAGAGGTTAGGTGTGATTAGCCTCGAGATGCCTCAGTCGGAAATTGGTCCTCATGTCTGCCTGGAGGGGAGAACCCGCCTGGATTTTCTCGAGTTGGCGGCAGGTGCTCTCGGCTTTACGACGGGGACCTCAGGGACCCGCTCTGGTGGCCTCAGGAAAGGCCCAGTCCCCTACTGCGATATTGCTCGGTGGGCCTCTAGCGGATTCCTCTCCCAGTCTATGCCGGGGCCTAAGATCTTGGTGTGGAGTCGGTGCCGGAACCTGAGGATTCCTCTCCAGTTCTGACATGGAATCTTCGGGGTACTTCTGGAGTCTCCCCAGGGGAGTCAGTCCTCGTTCGGAGTGTGGGGCATGCACCTGCGACTTCCTCCCGAGCTTGTAGCAGCAGTGTCACGCTTCCCTTACGCGTGGGATCCAGGGTATCTGTGGCTTTCTCTCGTAGGCTTTCCTAGCGAGACTTTCCCACTAGGCTTTCACCAGGGCTGTCCCACGTGCCACCGTGGTGTGAGTCGATCCTCGCTTGAAAGTTCGAGGCATTGCAGGGGTAAACAGGTTTCCCTGGAATCGGACTGAGATCATCTGGGGGACTCTGGGAATGGTGGCACGACCCTGAGTTCCTCTCGGCCTTTCCTGTGGAGAGCGCCTCCTTCTTGAGATTGCGACGGGAACGCCGGGAAATTCTTTCCCGACCACGCAGGGAAAGGATCCCTCCTCTCGAGCTATGGTGGCTGAAACGGGGCTCTTCTGGTATGTGGGCGGGACTCTCATGCTTCCTCTTCGAGTGGAATCCGGGTATGTCCGGGGAACTATCTTGAGTTGCAGCAAGGGTGTGAAGGACCCTTTGGAAGTTCCAGATGGTTAGGATGTGATTAGCCTCGAGACTGCCTCAGCGGCAAAATGAGGTCTCATCTCGCCCTGGAGGGGAGAACCTCCTGGATTTTTCTCGAGTTGCGCCAGGTGCTCTCGATCTTACGACGGGGACCTCAGGGACCCGCTTTGGTGGCCTCAGGAAAGGGCCCAGTCCCAATGCGAAGTTGCTCGGGAGCCTCTCGTGATGTCTCTCCCTCTCCAGTGCTGTCTTGGATCTTGACAGCCTTTCCTGAGGCCACCAGAGCGGGCTCCCTGCGGTCCCCGTACGTAAGTCGAGAGCACCTGCCGCAACTCGGAGAAAATGAAGGATGTTCTCCCCCTCCAGGCCAAAATGAAGCCTATTTCCGCTGACACATCTCAAGGCTAAGCACACTTAAATCTCTGGAACTTCCCAAAGGGTCCTTCACACCCTTGCTGCAAATCAAGAAGTTCCCCGACATACCCGTCTCCACTCGAGAGGAAGCACGATAGTTCCGCCCACATCCAGAGGAGCCCCGTTTCCGCCTCATAGCTCGAGAGGAGGGATTCCTTTTCCCCTGCGAGGTCGGGAAAGAATTCCCGGCGTTCCCGTCGCATCTCAAGAGGAGGCGCTCTCCACAGGAAAGGCGAGAGGAACTCCAGGGACATGCCACCATTCTCCTGAGTCCCCCAGATGTCTCAGTCCATTCCTAGGGAAACCTGTTTCCCCGCACTGACTCGACTTTCAAGCCGAGGATCGACTCACACCCACTGTGGCACGTGGGACAGCCCTGTGGCAAAGCCTCTTGGGAAAGCCTCGTGGGAAAGCCTCGAGGGAAAGCCACAGATCCCTTGATCCACGCGAAGGGTAGCGCGACACTGCTGCTACAGCTGGGGAGGAAAGCGCACGTGCATGCCCTCAACCGAGACGAGGACTGACTCCCCTGGGGAGACTCCAGGCAGTACACCAAGATCCATGTCAGCACTGGAGAGGAATCCTCAGGTTACAGCACCGACTCTACGTAAGGTCTGAGGCCCCGGCATCGGACGGGAGAGGAATCCAGGAGAGGGCCCCTGAGCAACTCGCATGGGGACTGGGAATTTCCTGAGGCCACCAGAGCGGGTCCCTGAGGGTCCCCATCGTAAGTCGAGAGCACCCTGCCGCAGACTCGAGAATATCCAGGAGTTTCTCCCCTCCAGGCGAGATCAGGCCCATTTCCATTGAGGCATCTCGGGGCTAATCACACCTAACCTCTAGAACTGCCAAAAGGGTCCTTCACACCCTTTGCTGCAACTCAAGAAGTTCCCCAACATACCCGTCTCCACTCGAGAGGAAGCACGAGAGTCCCGCCCACATGAAGAGGAGCCCCGTTTCCACCTCATAGCTCGAAAGAAGGGATCCTTTCCCTGCGTGGTCGGGAAAGAATTTCCGGCATTCCCGTCGCATCTCAAGAGTAGGCTCTCTCCACAGAAAAGGCTGAGAGGAACTCCAGGGTCGTGCCACCATTCCCAGATTCCCTCCAGATGTCTACAGTCCATTCCAGCGAAACTTGTTTTTAGCCTGCACTGCCTCGACATTCAAGCCGAGGATCGACTCGACACCACGGTGGCACGTTGGGACAGCCCTGTGGGAAAGCCTCGTGGAAAAGCCTCGAGGGAAAGCCTTCAGGGAAAGCCACTGATACCATGATCCAATCGCCAAGAAGCGTGACACTGCTGCTACAGCTCGGGAGGAAAGCGCACGTGCATGCCCCCACTCGAGACGAGGACTGACTCCCCTGGGGAGACTTCCAGAAGTACCCCCAAGATCCATGTCAGCACTGTCAGGAATCATCAGGTTCCGGCACCGACTCCACACAAAGTCTTAGGCCCCGGCATCGACGGGAGAGGAATCCCGAGAGGCCCCGAGCAACTTGCATGGGGACTGGCCTTTCCTGAGGCCACCAG
>NW_017211399.1:0-1380 GCF_001704415.2 Capra hircus
TACAGCGGGGAGGAAAGCGCAGGTGCATCGCCCCACTCGAGACGAGGACTGACTCCCCTGGGGAGACTCCAGAAGTACCCCAAGATCCATGTCAGCCTTGGAGAGGAATCCTCAGGTTCCGGCACCGACTCCACACAAGGTCTTAAGGCCGGCATCTACGGGAGAGGAATCCGAGAGGTCCCAGAGCAACTCGCATGGGGACTGGCCCTTCCTGAGGCCACCAGAGCGGGTCCCTGTGGTCCCGTCGTAAGTCGAGAGCACCTGCGGCAACTCGAGATAATCCAGGAGGTTCTCCCCCTTCAGGCGAGCTGAATCCCATTTCCGCTGAGGTATCTCGAGGCTAATCACACCTTACCTCTGGAACTTCCAAAGGGTCCTTCACACCCTTGCTGCAACTCAAGAAGTTCCCAGACATACCCGACTCCACTCGAGAGGAAAGCACGAGAGTCCCCCCACATCCAGAGGGGCCCCATTTCCGCCTCCTAGCTCGAGAGGAGGGAACCTTTCCCTGGGTGCTTGGGAAAAAAAACTCGGCGTTCCCGTCGCATCTCAAGAGGAGGCGCTCTCCACAGGAAAGGCGAGAGTAACTCCAGGGTCGTGCCACCATTCCCAGAGTCTCCCAGATGTCTCCGTCCATTCCAGGGTAACCTGTTTTCCCTGCACTGTGTCGACTTTCAAGACGAGGATCGACTCACACCACGTTGGCACGTGGGACAGCCCTGTGGGAAAGCTCGTGGGAAAGCCTCTTGGGAATGCCTCGTGGAAAGCCTTTTAGGGAAAGCCACAGATCCCTTGATCCATACGAAGGGAAGCGTGACACTGCTGCTACAGCTCGGGAGGAAAGTGCACGTGCATGCCCCCACTCGAGACGGGGACTGACTTCCTGGGGAGACTCCAGAAGTACCCCAAGATTCATGTCAGCACTGGAGAGGAATCCTCAGTTCCCGCACCGACTCCACACAAGGTCTTAGACCCCCGGCATCGACGGGAGAGGTATCCCGAGAGGCCCCCGAGCAACTCGCATGGGGACTGGCCTTTCCTGAGGCCATCAGAGCGGGTCCCAGAGGTCCCCGTCGTAAGTCGAGAGCACCTGCCGCAACTCGAGAAAAATCAGGAGGTTCTCCTCTCCAGGCGAGATGAGGCCCATTTCTGCTGAAGCGTCTTGAGGCTAATCACACCTAACCTCTAGAACTTCCAAACGGTCCTTCACACCTTGCTGCAAATCAAGACGTTCCCCGACATACCCGTCTCCACTCGAGAGGAAGCACGAGAGTCCCGCCCACATCCAGAGGAGCCCCGTGTCCGCCTCCTAGCTCGAGAGGAGGGATCCGTTCCCTGCGTGGTCGGGAAAGAATTCCCCGGCGTTCCTGTCGCATTTCA
>NW_017211400.1:0-1379 GCF_001704415.2 Capra hircus
ATGTGGGTAGAATTTCCACTACATAACCCCCTCCACATACACACCCACACAGATAACTTGGGAACAGGTTATTTGGTAAATATACTAAATGTGAAAAACAAAAGTGTTAGTCGCTCAGTCGTGTCCAACTGTTTGCAGTCCTATGGACTGTAGCCTGCCCGGCTCTTCTGTCCATAGAAGTTTCCAGGCAAGAATACTGGAGTGGGTAGTCTCCCTTCTCCAGGGGATCTTCCTGACCAGGGGTCAAACCCAAATCTCCTGCACTGCAGGCAGATTCTTTACCATCTGAGTCACCAGGGAAGTCTCATACTCAGTATAGCGAATCTCTAATAATAATAGTACCTCTCACTGAGTGCTTCCTTGTGGCTCAGATGGAAAGCGTCTGCCTACAGTGCGGGAAACCCAGGTTTGATCCCTGGGTCAGGAAGATCCTCTGGAGAAGGAAATGGCACCCCATTCCAACTCTTGACTGGAAAATCCCATGGATGGAGGAGCCCGATAAGCTACAGTCCATGGGGTCGCAAAGAGTCAGACACCACTGAGCGACTTCATTTCACTGAGTGCTAACTCATTTTCTCATCACTTTGTATATATTACCTCTAATTCTCTTTTCAACTCTCTGTGATCGTATTATTATATTTATTTCAAAAATGAGGAAAGAGACACAAAGAGATCACACAACTTGAAGAATGTGAACCTCAGTTTCGAGTTAGTCACTCAGTTGTGTCCGACTCTGCAACCCTAAGCACTGTAGCCTGCCAGCCTCCTCTGTCCATGGAATTCTCCAGGCAAGAATACTGGAGTGGTTGCATTCCCTTCTCCAGAGGATCTTCCTGACCCAGGGACTGAACCCTGTCTCCCTCATTGCAGGCAGATTCTTTACTGTCTGAGCCACCAGGGAAACCCTTATCTTTCTCCAAAGCTTAAGCTTTACAAGCTTCTCAAACTGGATACCCTCAACTGTCTGTGAGTTGTATTTAGTTCGTTTAAAACACTTTTCATTTCTATAATAATTCAAAAACTTAACTGGCTGGATATCTGAATCAGCTCAGTAACCACCTTATAACAGAGTCTGCCACAAAATGTCAGCATTATTGGCTTTTTTTTTTTTGCAATTAAGTTCTTGCCAAGGGCCACAGCTTTAATGGCTCCTACTAATGAGAAAGAACAGAGGTGAACGGAACAGTAACTGATGTGTTTGTGCAAATGATGGCCAAATGACATCACAGCAGGCTGTACAAGGTAGTTCAGAGGCGAGAGCGGTGCAATGGAGTCAGTACACAGGGTCATACCTGGCCTCCAATGTCTGAGGATCGGCACTGCACAGCAGTACTACACTCGTGTCGCAACTACGGCTGAGTTTCAGCCAAACATTACTC
>NW_017211402.1:0-1377 GCF_001704415.2 Capra hircus
CCGGCGTTGCCGTCGCATCTCAAGAGGAGGCGCTCTCTCCACAGGAAAGGCGAGAGGAACTCCAGGGTCGTGCCACCATTCCCAGAGTCCCCCAGATATCTCAGTCCTTTCCAGGGAAACCTGTTTTCCCTGCACTGCCTCGGCTTTCAGCTGAGTATCGACTCACACCACGGTGGCACGTGGGACAGCCCTGTGGGAAAGCCTCGTGGGGAAAGCCTCGTGGGAAAGCCTCGAGGGAAAGCCACAGATCCCTTGATCCACGCGAAGGAAGCGTGACCTGCTGCTAAATCTCGGGAAGAAAGCGCACGTGCATGCCCCACTCGAGACGAGGACTGACTTACCTGGGAGACTCCAGAAGTCCCCAAGATCCATGTCAGCACTGGAGAGGAATCTCAGGTTCCGGCACCGACTCCACACAAGGTCTTAGGCCCGGCATCGACGGGAGAGGAATCCCGAGAGGCCCCCAAGCAACTCGCATGGGGACTGGCTTTCCTGAGGGCACCAGAACGGGTCCCTGAGGTCCCCGTCGTAAGAGAGAGCACCTGCCGCAACTGAGAAAATCCAGGAGTTTCTCCCCTCCAGGCGATATGAGGCCCAATTCCGCTGAGGCCTCTCCAGGCTAATCACATCTAACATCTGGAACTTCCAAAGGGTCCTTCACACCCTTGCTGCAACTCAAGAAGTTCCCCGACATACCCGTCTCCACTCGAGAAGAAGCACGAGAGTCCCCCACATCCAGAGGAGACCCGTTTCCGACTCCTACCTCGAGAGGAGGGATCCTTTACCTGCTTGTGGGGAAAGAATTCCCGCATTCCGTCGCATCTCAAGAGGAGCGCCTCTCCATCGAAAGGCGAGAAGGAACTCCAGGTCGTGCCACCATTCCAGAGTCCCCCAGATGTCTCAGTCCATTCCAGGGAAACCAGTTTTTCCCTGCACTGCCTCGATGTTGAAGCCGAGGATCCACTCACACCACGGTGGCACGTGGACAGCCCTGTGGGAAAGCCTCGTGGGAAAGCCTCGTGGAAAAGCCTCAAGGGAAAGCCACAGATCCCTTGATCACGAAGGAAGCTCGACAATGCTGCTACAGTTCGGGAGAAAAAGCCACACGTGAATGCCCCCCAACTCGAGACGAGGACTGACTCCCCTGGGAAGAATCCAGAAGTTACTCCAAGATCCATGTCAGCCACTGGAGAGGAATCCTCAGGTTCAGGCACCAACTCCACACAAGGTCTTAGGCCCCGGTATCGACGGAGAGGAATCACGAGAGGCCCCCGAGCAACTCGCATGGGACTGGCCTTTCCTGAGGCCACCAGAACGGGTCCCTGAGGTCCCCGTCGTAAGTCGAGAGCACCTGCCGCAACTCGAGAAAATCCAGGA
>NW_017211403.1:0-1373 GCF_001704415.2 Capra hircus
GGGGCGCAAGGCTGGAGGTAAAGAGAAACTGGGGGTGCCTGCTGAACGGGTCTTGGGGTTTTTGTGAGGGTGATGCAAAAGTTCTGGAACTAGATAGCAGTGGTGGTTTAACAACAGTGGGAATTTACTAAATGCCACTGAATTGTACACTTTCAAGTGGTCCATTTTATGGGAATTTTACCTCAAATTTTAAAACTCTAAGTCATAATAGTGTCATAAGGTCACACAAAAACTTTGATACAAATAATGGCATTCAACAATAAAATATCAAAGAATCAGTTATTATTTTTAAAAAAAGCAGCCTGTACTAGACTTACTGTGTTGATCAACCAGAATGTATATAAATGCTGAATCCCTTTGTTTTACACCTGAACTAGTATATATGGTATCCCAATGATAGTTCAATAAAAGTATATATGTACTAAAACAAGGCATTAAAAAGCAGGCCTATCAAGCAGGCAGAATGTATTCAAATCAGTTAATATTAAGTTAGCATTCTATACCTCAACTAGAGGAGGAAAGACATGGAAATAAAGCTCACAGGCTTTGACGGGGATGGGAACAGGGTAGGGTGGGTGGGGTTGGGGGAGTAGGGACTAGGGGTAGTTGGGAGAGTTGCTTTGGCCGAAGGGCCACCAGCATGGTGGAAGACAAATGCTGACAGCATCCCTTGGTCCAAGAGGCCACACCCTGCTCAGCTGGAATCTCATGGAAAAATGAATTAGTAAGGCAAGAAGCTCAAAGGAGCAATAAAGGGTATAGTAAATTGGATCATAGAAAAAGCAAGAGAAATCCAGAAAAACATCTACTTCTGCTTCACTGACTAGGCTAAAGTCTTTGATTATGTGTATCATAACAAACTGTGGAAAATGCTTCAAGAGATAGGAATACCAGACTACCTGACCTGCCTCCTGAGAAATCTGCATGCAGGTCAAGAAGCAACAGTTAGAACTGGACATGGAACAATGGACTGGTTCCAAATTGGGTAAAGTGGTATGTCAAGGCTGTATATCGTCACCCTGCTTATTTAACTTATATGTAGAATACATCATGTGAAATGCTGGGATGGATGAAGCACAAGCTGGAATCAAGATTGCTGGGAGAAATATCAATAATCTCAGATAGGCAGATGGCATCACCTTTATGGCAGAAAGTGAAGAGGAACTAAAAAGCCTCTTGATGAAAGTGAAAGAGCAGAGTGAAAAAGTTGGCTTAAAGCTCAACATTCAAAAAAACAAAGATTATGCATCCAGTCCCATCATTTTATGGCAAATAGATGAGAACAATGGAAACAATGACAGATTTTACTTTCTTGGGCTCCAGAATCACTGCAGATGGTGACTGCAGTCATGAAATTAAAAGATGCTTGCTCC
>NW_017211404.1:0-1368 GCF_001704415.2 Capra hircus
GGGACTCTGGGAATGGTGGCACGACCCTGGAGTTCCTCTCGCCTTTCCTGTGGAGAGCGCTCCTCTTGAGATGTGACGCAACGCCAGAAATTCTTTCCCCACCATGTAGGAAAGGATCCCCTCTCTCGAGCTAGGAGCGGAAACGGGCTCCTCTGGATGTGGCGGGACAATCGTGCTTCCTCTCGAGTGGAGACGGGTATGTCAGGGAACTTCTTGAGTTGCAGCAAGGGTGTGAAGGACCCTTTGGAAGTTCCAGAGTTAGGTTGTATTAGCCTCGAGACGCCTCATCGCGAAATGAGCCTCATCTAGCCTGGAGCGGAAACCTCCTGGTTTTTCTCGAGTGCGGCAGGTGCTCTCGACTTACGACGGGGACCTCAGGGACCCGCTCTGGTGGCCTCAGGAAAGGCCAGTCCCCATGCGAGTTGCTCGGGGCCTCTCGGATTCCTCTCCCGTCAATGCCGGGGCCTAAGACCTTGTGTGGAGTCGGTGCCGGAACCTGAGGATTCCTCTCCAGTGCTGACATGGATCTTGGGGGCTTCTGGAGTCTCCCTGGGAGTCAGTCCTCGTCTCGAGTGGGGTAGCACGTGCGCTTTCCCCGAGCTGTAGCAGCAGTGTCACGCTTCCCTTCTCGTGGATCAAGCGATCTAGGCTTTCCCTCGAGCTTCCATGAGGCTTTCCCATGAGGCTTCCCACAGGTCTGTCCCACGTCCACCGTGGTGTGAGTCGATCCTCGGCTTGAAAGTCGAGCAGTGCAGGGAAAACAGGTTTCCCTGGAATGGACTGAGACATCTGGCGGACTCTGGGAATGGTGGCACGACCCTGGAGTTCCTCTCGCCTTTCCTGTGGAGAAGCGCGCCTCTCTTGAGTTGCGACGGGAATGCCGGGAATTCTTTCCCGACACGCAGAGAAAGGACCCCTCCTTCGAGCAGAAGCGGAAACGGGCTCCTCTGGATGTGGGCGGGACTCTCGTGCTTCCTCTCGAGTGGAGACGGGTATGTCGGGAACTTCTTGAGTTGCACAAGGGTGTGAAGGACCCTTTGGAAGTTCCAGAGGTTAGTGTGATTAGCCTCGAGACGCCTCAGCGGAAATGGGCCTCATCTTGCCTGGAGGGGAGAACCTCCTGGATTTCCTCGAACTGCGGCAGGTGCGACTCTCGACTTACGACGGGGACCTCAGGGACCCGCTCTGGTGGCCTCAGGAAAGGCCAGTCCCCATGTGAGTTGCTCGGGGGCTCTCCGGATTCCTCTCCCTTCGATGCCGGGCCTAAGACCTTGTGTGGAGTCGCGGTGCCGGAAACGGAGGATTCCTCTCCAGTGCTGACATGGATCGTGGCGGTACTTCTGAGTCTCCCCAGGGGAGTCAGTCCTC
>NW_017211405.1:0-1358 GCF_001704415.2 Capra hircus
CTTTTTTTCTTTTCTTTAATATTATATTTTTGAAAAATCCAACCTCTACTCTAGATTTTTAATCTTTGCTTTTTGGTATTTATTATTAATTTGTATCTTTAAAAACCCAATCTTCAGTACCCATTTTTACCTGGGAACAAGATTACTGGCTTGACTGCTCTCTCCCCCTTCGGACTCTCCTTTTCTCCACCAGGTCGCCTCTGTCTCCTCCCTCCCCCTTCTGTTCTCTACCCAACTCTGTGAATCTCTTTGTGTGTTCCAGACAGTGGAGAACACTTAGGGAACTGATTACTGGCTGGAACTGTCACTCTCCTTTTTGATTCCCCCCTTTATCTTTCTGGTCACCTCTGTCTCCTTCCTCCCTCTTCTCTTCTCTGTATAACTCCGTGAACATCTCTGAGTGGTTTAGACTGTGGAGTGGACATAAGGAAGTGATTACTGCTAGCTTTCTCTCTCCTCTTTTGATTCCACCTGATCTCAATTGGTCACCTTTATCTCCCTCCTCCCTTCTCTTCTCCATATAACTCTGTTAACCTCTCTGGGTGTCCCTCAGTGGGGAGAAACTTTCATCTTTAACCTAGATGTTTTATCATCAAGTGCTGTATAGATGGAGAAGTCTTGAGGCTGCTGTAAAAATAAGACTGAAGTCGTTATACACATCTGTGTCTTTTTTCCTGTCTTGCATACAGGGTCATCATTGCCATCTTCCTAAATTCCATATATATGTGTTAGTATACTGTATTGGTGTTTTCTTCGCTTACTCACTCTGTATAATTGGCTCCAGTTTCATCCATCTCATCAGAACTGATTCAAATGAATTCTTTTTAACGGCTGAGTAATACTCCATTGTGTATATGTACCACAGCTTTCTTATCCATTCATCTGCTGATGGACATCTAGGTTGGTTTCCATGTCCTGGCTAATTATAAACAGCTGCTGCAATGAAACATTGGAGGGTACAGCACATGTGTACTCTATTTCATAATTTCGGTGACAGGAAAAAAAGAAGACACAGTATAAGTGCCTATAACGGACATGTTGGGAACATACTCTCAGTAGCGCTAACAGTAGTGATGAGCACGGACAGAGAACAACATGACCAGATTCAATTCGCATTCCTCAGTCATATCCATCAGATAGAATGGGAAATTCTAAAAAACCATGTATACTGTCATGTAAGAATTGAAATCGCCAGTCCATGTCTACGTGAGTCATGGACGTTGCAGCTTGCGTGGGGCGAATGCCTGTGCATGGTGATGACCCAGAAGCAATGATTTGTGGGAGGGAGTCGTAAGTACCTCACAGTGAGGTCTCCTACTGTATCAGGTCTGTAACGCTGATCGTTACTACAAGATTAT
>NW_017211406.1:0-1354 GCF_001704415.2 Capra hircus
GCCGAGAGCCCCCGAGCAACTCGCATGGGGGGACTGGCCTTTCCTGAGGCCACCAGAGCGGGTCCCTGAGGTCCCCATCGTAAGTCGAGAGGACCTGCTGCAACTCGAGAATATCCAGGAGGTTCTCCCCTCCAGGCGAGATGAGCCCCATTTCCGCTGAGGCGTCTCGAGGCTAATCACACCTAAAACTCTGGTACTCCCAAAGGGTCCTTCACACCTTGCTGCAACTCAAGAAGTTCTCCGACATACCCGTCTCCATCGAGAGGAAGCACGAGAGTCCCCGCCCACATCCAGAGGAGCCCCGTTTCCGCCTCCTAGCTCGAGAGGAGATCCTTTCCCTGCGTCTTCGGGAAAGAATCCCGGCATTCCCGGTCGCATCTCAAGAGGAGGCGCTCTCCAAAGGAAAGGCGAGAGGAACTCCAGGGTCGTGCCACCATTCCCAGAGTCCCCCAGATATCTCAGTCCATTCCAGGGAAACATGTTTTCCCTGCACTGCCTCGACTTTCATGCCGAGGATCGACTCACACACACGGTGGCACGTGGGACAGCCCTGTGGGAAAGCCTCGTGGGGAAACCCTCGTGGGAAAGCCTCGTGGGAAAGCCTCGTGGGAAACCCTCAAGCGAAAGCCACAGATAACTTGATCCATGCGAAGGGAAGCGTGACACTTCTGCTATAGCTCGGGAGGAAAGCGCACGTGCATGCCCCCACTCGCGACGAGGACTGACTCCCCTGGGGAGACTCCAGAAGTACCTCAGATCCATGTCGGCACGGGAGAGGAATCTCAGGTTTCCAGCACCGACTCCGCACAAGGTCTTATGACCGCATCGACGGGTGCGGAATCCCGGGGAGGCCCCCGAGCAACTCGCATGGGGACTGGCCTTTCCTGAGGCCACCAGAGCGGATCCTGAGGTCCCCGTGGAAAGTTGAGAGCACCTGCCGCAAATCAAGAAAAATCCAGGAGGTTCTCCCCCCCCAGCTAGATGAGGCCCATTTCGGTGAGGCGTCTCCAGGCAAATCACACCTAACCTCTGGAACTTTCAAAAGGGTCCTTCACACCCTTGCTGCCAACTCAAGAAGTTCCCCGACATACCCGTCTCCACTCGAGAGGAAGCACAGAGAGTCCGCCCACATCCAGAGGAGCCCCGTTTCCGCCTCCTAGCTCGAGAGAAGGCATCTTTCACTGCGTGGTCGGGAAAGAATTCCCGGCGTTCCTGTCGCATCTTCAAGAGGAGGCGCTCTCCACAAGAAAGGCGAGAGGAACTCCAGGGTCGTGCCACCATTTCTCAGAGTCCCCCAGATGTCTCAGTCCATTCCAGGGAAACCTGTTTTCCCTGCACTGCCTCGACTTTCAAG
>NW_017211407.1:0-1350 GCF_001704415.2 Capra hircus
CAAAGGCCTCAGGGGTCATTGCCCTGAATCACGACCTCCAAGCAAGCGCATTCGCAGCTGTGTGAGCATTCAGGGAAGCAGGAGACTGGGAAAACTATCTTCCTTAGAGGAAGGAAAGTCATCCACATAGAGAGTGTGTTTTCAGGCCTCTCTTTGCAGCAAGTGTTTTGCTTCCTCAGACATCAGAGCTGCAGGCTTGCTCTGAGCCTTCAATTGCAGAGTCAGGGCTGTGTGTCTCACTGCACTTTCCAAGCATTGCAGACACATTCCTAGGTTGGAGCAGTGCTTCCCATGAGAAAGAAGCCTCGGGAGTGTGTCTGAGCGGGCTGAGTGCCATGCTAGGGTCACCTAGTCGAGGGCACCTTGCACATCCAATGGGCCCCAGGCGAGTAGCTATGGACCGGCCCTTCGGTTGAGATATCCCAAAGCAGGGAACAAAGCTAGCTCTGTCAGAAGGAGGAAAAACAGCAATGGGATGGATTTTCAAGGCAGTTTGCTAAGTCACACCACGTTAGGGCTCCCCGGGAAAGAAATGCAATTTTGGCCTCTAGGCCCAGTATCCAGATGTGTGCACAGGATATTTTCCCCACAGGATCCAAGAATGTTCCAGACAGACCTAAGCTCACTAGCTCTCTCCTGCAGAGGAAATGAAATATTGTTGCTGAACCACGAAAAGATGCTGGGATTCTTGGCTTATGGAGGAGAAGAATTCAATCCAGGGCCCAAGACGAGGCTTGATTGCTCAGAGCTTTTGTGCAATAGAGTTTTATTAAAGGATAAAGGAGATAGAGAAAGCTTCTGACAGAGACATCACAAGGGGCAGAAAGCGTACCCCCTTGCTAGTGTTGGTAATGGAGTTATATACTCTCCAATAAGTTATGACAACGAACAAAAGAATGTCTGGAGGTTGTAAAGACTCACTAGACCTACTCCCATAATTTACATTTTAAGATAACAGGATTAGCCAGAAGGTTTTTTCCAGAGACCGTCCTCAGAAGGATGCATGATTGTTATATAATCCTAAGGAATGTAGAGGGGAAAACAGTTTGTCCTTTCTTTCCTCCTTGAGAATTCTAGACCCTCTCTCCTTGGGGACCCTTGAACTTCTTAGAAACCTGCCTTGGCAATGACTCTCTCAGAAACATGATTTGAACAGCCGTTTGGAGCTTCCTTTGACTTTCCCTGGGAGGGAGGGAGCCCCTCCCCTGAGCACAGGGCAGGTCAGGGGCATGGCCAATGAAAAAAATCTCCCAGCAAGTGCTTTTCAGCCCTGTGTGACTCTCAGCCCACAGGAGGCTGAGAAAACTCTCTTCCTTGGAGGAAGGAAAGGCAGCCCCAAGAGTGTGTTTT